>NW_001889893.1:0-1114 GCF_000143565.1 Laccaria bicolor S238N-H82
GGCTGTTCCAGATAGAAGGCTTGTTACATCTGAGTTACATCTGAGCAGATAAGTGACTGGAGGAGATAGTGTATTAATCCATTCCTCTCCCTTCTTGACATTCAAGGCCCCAGTATTTGAATCCACCTCTGTCTGATCATATAATGGTCTGGGAAATCTAGCTTTACATTTTCCCTGCTTATTCATACATGTAGGTCTATCCCTCTTTGCAGCTTTTTTACTAGCTGATCTGTTTCTTCCACAATCATGTACATTAGACCTCAGAATGAGATCATCTACTGTCTTTGCATATTCTTGCCACCAGGTGCTAAGATTTTCACATTTTTCACAATTATTGCAGTCACAAAATGGAGGAGGTGCTTCAGGTAAAGTCTGGGTCGGATCCTTATAATTCTTGTTTTGATTTTTCTCTATATCTACCTGGTGCTTCACCTTATCCATTGGCCCTGTTATAAATTCACCAATGTGGACAGCCTCCAAATATTCAACTATTTTCTTTTGAAAGTCTGAAAAAGGATCCATGATTTTGTCTCTGATTTCCTGAGGAGTTAAAGCTCCTTTGATCCAAAGTAGCATATGCAAATGTAAAGTCAATCTTCCCTGTTGTTCCACTGTTGCATAAAATGCCTCTGTATCTCCATACAGTCCTCTATGTTTTTCACCCACACCAAGAACATGCTTGATGAACATCTCAGTTATGAAGTGGAAAAATCTAGCACCAGCTACAGGATTATTTGCAATTAATTTGTATCTTTCATCATATTCTCTTAACAATGGACTAAACTTTTCCTTAGTATCAGAAAAGTATAATGATATAGGGTGCATGTTATCAGCTGGAGAGAATGTGATGAACCAAGATGGAGCTCCAATGAATGAGATGAGAGACCAGATTTCATTGCGCATATATTTTTTGGTAGTAGTTGAGCCTTGAACTCTTCCTGAAACATGATCCAAGTCTTTAATAAGCTGAAAACACAAGGACTCTTCATCAGTTTCAGGCTTTACTCTCTCTCCATCTTCCATTCTTTGGATCAAGTCACTTAGAACTTCAATATCAACATCCATAAGTCTTTTTGAAATATTGTCAAATTTTGGAGTCTCAGCAAGCAGGTAT
>NW_001889893.1:4186-5897 GCF_000143565.1 Laccaria bicolor S238N-H82
TTTGATGGGCAACCATTTTGAGCAAGAATCTGAGCCATCACCAAACCAATCCCACAGTCGGTAAACACCCGCACCTGTGGCACAGCACTCGCTGGCCCTCGTTCCATACTACACCTTAAAAAAACAAAAAAAGTTGATCACAAGTAAGCCAGCTAATGTACTACTGTATCGAACTGATGAACAATTAGAAAAAGGAATGCGAGTTACCATCCCAATTGACGTCTTACAAGATACTGTCTTGAACCAGCTTATGCTTGCTGAAGATTGGAAAACACTGTCCTCCATGTCCCAAATGTGCCAATTGTTGGTTCAACCATCGCAAAGATGTCTTTTCGCAACAATTTTTGTTGCAGGGCCCTCAGTTCAACACCTTTTCAAACTTTTCCATGGCAGTCCACACATCGCCCAATATATATACCACCTTCATTATCATCTGCATGACTCAGACTGGGACACACAGACAGGCCTGATGCAATGGTTTTCCTTGTTAAAGAGTTTCGAGCTCACAGGAGGATATCCTGTAAGGAACTGGAACACCATCCCAGAAGAGCTACGGGTTGAATTTATTCGCATCTTTTCCTCACCAAACCTCACAACCCTCACACTCTCTCAATTTCAATTCTTTCCAGTCACCATCTTTGCACACTGTCACAACATCATGCGTCTGAAACTTCACAACCTTCACATAAACTTCACTCCTCGTGCTGGAGTCAAGAGGTTCATCAGAAGACCCATCCCAAAGCCAACCATACTGTATATTGCACAGAATGACGTGTTCATGTTTGCACGTTTATTTAAGGCTAAATGGAGTGACACAAGTCCCATAATGGATTTATCTTCTGTCCGTGTATTGCACCTTCATTATTCAGCGTCGATACCAGGCAGCATCCTACATGATTGGAAACCAAACATTGAAATTCTTGCCATAACCAGTGAGTCACTACATTATATTTAAGGAACAATATTAATTAAATACAGCCATGCGCTGTCTGGAAAGTTTCTGCAACACCACATTGGTGACCAGCGTACGTGTCCTCATATGTGATGACAGAGGCAACTTCAGTGAAGTCAGTAAGAGCTTGGTCAGGTGGCGATCAGCTGGAGGGTGGAAACTCGAAGAACTTTTCCTTGTGATGAAACCAAATGATGGCAAGCATCTTGATTGGCACAATTTGCAAACTATGCTGAATGAAACACATTTCCCACTTCTACATTCGGTAAACATTGTCCAAGTAGGAGGACAGAAAGTTGGCCTCCCTGAACTACCATGGGTAGTTGATTCGACAACTGTTTCGATACGCTTTGTTGATTGTCAAACAACTCCTCAAAATTACTCAACATACTTACCAGCCAACTACCTTTAAAGTGAGCTGTTGTCTACATTATGAGACAGGCTTAACATTCTAACTTGATACAATATATCCAAGAACCAGACTGCAGTATTATTAACTAAGAGTGAGGATGTACATGTCCTCGTTGAAGCTCAAAATATGTCTATGATATGCAACATTAGTATTAAATGAACCTCAGGCAGCCAATCTGAGTAATTTCAAATGTTGTTTTCTATTAGATACAGTCAGCGGTCGGTAGCAATAAAGCAGAAGAAAAAAATAAATGCCCAGATCACGTGAGTTCAACTTCAATATGTACAAACAATTTTACCATGTGCGTGGTAGTTCTGTTTGTATTTGTTTCAAAAAATGTGACATCA
>NW_001889893.1:5947-7147 GCF_000143565.1 Laccaria bicolor S238N-H82
ATGTATTCACAAGCAAAGCTGCAATTTACTAGATACCATCTACACAAAAATACAATATTGAGTGAGACTTCACGCCATTGCCAGATACTATCAACTACAAAAATGATGAAAGAAGCCTATAAATAGCTAGAGTGCCTGAAACCCTGAACATAGAGGACTACAAAAGGCTAGAGACCCTGAAACCCTGAACATGGGAAACCATCAATTTTCGTGGGAAAAAGGCAAAGTTCAGCGTTAGAACGCTGAAAAATTCCTTGATATCAAGGGTAATAAACGAGTCTCTTCGTAAACTCAGAGGACTCGTAACTTTGTCTTTCAACTTGGGTAACACCATCTTGAATCAGAATATCCAAGTTCAAGTTCATTTCTGAGAGCTTCTTGAGAGTTGAACTTGGTGTTAACTGACCACAAACTGCACATCCAGACTCCTCAAATTGATTTGGATCTATATCTTCACAGAAATCTGTAAATATCTGATGCAGTAATTTTTGGGAAGGAGCTGAAGGAGGAAATTCTGGGTTTAAGCTTTTATTTTGATATTTCTTTACTGCTTCCAAGTTTAAAACTTTATATTTTTCTTCATTTTTTTCTTGGTGTTTTTTGACTGCCTCCAAGTGGCTGGCCTTGTATTTCTCTGGGCTTTTTTCCTGGTATTTTTTAACTGCATCCAAGTTGCTGGCCTTATATGTCTCTGGGCTTTTCTCTTGATGTTTTTTGACTGCATCCAAGTTGCTGGCCTTATATTTCTCTGGGCTTTTCTCTTGGTGTTTTTTAACTGCCTCCAAGTGGCTGGCCTTATATTTCTCTGGACTTTTTTCTTGGTATTTTTTTGACTTATTTAAATTAATAGCTTTCTTTTTTTCTGTCTCGTCTTTCTCATCTATAAATTCAAATATTTCTACATATTCTTTACATGATTTACACTTGTGACTTTCAATAATGCTCTGAATTTCTAAGCTTTTTGACTTGGAATGAAGTTTGATGTTATGGCATTGAGCAATAAATTTTAAGTTAGGAATGCTCAAGTGGGAAATGAGCTCTGTAAGGGGCATCTTACAAAGTAAAGTTGGACTTTTGATACTCTTCAATGTATGGACTTCAGATTCAGGTACATAGTCTGAATATTTATACATCCCTCCTGTATTCACCTCATTTATAGCAAATGAAGAAAGCTTCTCAGCTGAGAATATACCTGCAGGG
>NW_001889893.1:7197-29511 GCF_000143565.1 Laccaria bicolor S238N-H82
GAAATAGTCATGTATTTTGACCAATATCTGCATAAGAAAGAAGGCTAGTCAGATGATATAATCACATTTCTGATATTTAATGTTGCTATACTATTGGAGAGGCTGTATTCAGGGTCCAGGATACACCTCCAAATATGGGAATCTGCCCAAATATAGCTAAATTATTGTGTACAAGTTTCTTCACTTTTTCCTCATTTTCCAGCTGTTTTCTCTGAGTTGTTTTTTTTTCTGTCTATATTTAGATATGGACCCTGAACACAGCCCCTTCAATATCATGACAACAGCAAATATCATTCCGATTTTTCTTCCCTTTTTTGGCATATTTTGTAATCATGTTATACAATCTATCTGGCTTTGTTCTATTTTTAGAGATGGACCCTGAACCCTGAACACAGCCCATTCATGATCATGGCAATGGTGAATACCATGCTTATTTTTCACTTATTTTGCACTGCTTCTCAACCTATCTGTTTCCATTTTTCAGACAGCTTTCTATATTTGGATATGGACCCTGAACCCTGAACACAGCCTCTCCAACTTACTAAGCAATATTCTGATTTTCTACACATTTTTGGCCAATTTATTTGCCATTTTTCCTGATTTTATGGCTGCTTCTCTCCTTAAGAGAAAAGGTTCCCGCGGTGATGAAAGGTAAATCAATGAATGAATGAATCAATGAAAATTTTGTCTAAGTCCTCAGTTGATAAAGAATGAGTCTTACTCGTAAACTTGTAAGGACTCATAAAAATATGTAGAGACGTACTTGTCTTTGTCATCTCCATAATCACCAGAACCGTTGGAATCGTCAGAGTCACTCTCGATGAACTCGGGTGTTTTGACAACCTTGCTTCGGCGAGTCGTAGGCATTGCAAATATGCCGGTAAAGAACTAAAGAGGAGAAGTTGGAGATAGAGCAGGCACTGGTTTCAACCTTCTTATACATCCCAGTTTACTCCCAGGTTAAGGGGCCAATAAATTGAGGACAAGATGATTATGAAATTGCTGCGACCCACCACTGCATGTATCCTTTTCTTTACTAGTGGCACGCCGCTCATGATCGCCGTTACTGAAACACATCCTTTGCCACAACTATCGACCCTCAATGCTAGTGCGCGATGGATGATCGCCGCTATTTTTTTTTTTTTTTTCTCAATAGATTTTCTGCAATTAAGTTGCATAGCCACGTTATTCAATCATCCCTACGAATTTCTACCAGAAACAAACTACGCAGGTGATCGCCGTTGTTGAAATAAATTTTCAACAAGATACATCGGTGATTTCATTGCATACTCCCCAATTACTCAAGCCTATTTATTATGGGGAAAAAATGGCGACACATGATGGCCAAGAAAAAAATGCAGATTTCATTCTATTATATGGTGAAGGGGCGACAAAAAGTGGCTAGAATAAACTGCCATTTTGATTTACTTGGATTATGAAGAAGATGTATTGTCTGGAAATGTAGGAAAACTATGTTGAACATTGCCTTTGAATTTTGGAATGCGTTAGTTGAATAACGATAGAATGCAATCAAGAAAGAAAAGAAGCATCAATTACAATACGTTGTCGCATCCAGGAACGACCAGAGTTTTCGCAAGGCCCACCTCCAAGAGTCCACCAAATATCACACCCCTCATACGATAAAGCCTTATCCTTCTTCTCTCGTAGAATTGAAGGATAAAATGTTAGGGCGCCAACAACGACTGGGAGAGCCATGTGTTCATCAAAGGAGAAGAATAAGCGGTTTGAATCGCTTGTGTGCCTTGAAGTATGAGGACAGGAAGGATCCACTGTGCAGACATGTGGCCAGAGTTTTTCATCAAACGAAAAACCGCGTTCTCGGTACCTTGTGCGGAAGATAAGATAGAGTGGGTCCAAAATGTTCTGTTCGATGAATCTAGGAACCATGTTGCCAGCAATAATGCGATGTAGATCCAGTATCTGGGATTGTGTAGGAGATACAACCGAATGTGAAAGTTTATTGGATGTGAGGTCTGGATAGGCGCAAAATATGCCATGCTTGTTAATATAGTTCATAGTGTGTGTCGAAGAAGAATGGATGATAGCGGCGACAGGAGAAGGGGAAGATGTCATGATCAGATTGACACAAAGGTCACGGTTTGAGCGATGCGTTAACAAGAGGATGCTTGATACACATGGGTTGCCAAGATGCACATTGGACCACGTTTCTGTAATCTCGTATTGATCCTCAAGCAAGTCTTGATAGAGGTCAAAGGCATGGCGCTGGGGGACATAAATATCAAGGTCATGAGGTTTGAACCCGTCGATGCGTGCCAGGATGGGAAGTAACGCCACCGAACCACCAATAACGGCGTTGTATGTGTCTAGCTTCTTCAAGGTTCGAGCATAGCTAAGGCGGAAACCACATATCAGTGACGCGACCCGGTTACAAACATAGACGTTGGCTGTATGGTAGAAATAACGCGATGTGTGTCGTAACTTCATAATAACTGGAAGGGGTAGCTGATCATACAGCATGATTAGCTGTTCTTTGTTGAACGTCAACAAATGAGAAACCGATGGAGTGTAATAACGAGCTGAACAAATATAAATCAGAAGTATGAATGTCTGAATGGAGAGGAAACGTACGAGGCATGTTGATTTCTTGGATTTTCGATATGACATCATCCAAATGGCGGATAATGTTGTTGATCTCTCGGGAGTGGTGTTTTGCATATTCCAAGATACTTGACGCTGGCAGATTCCACAATTCTGAGCGTGTCAGAAAGTTGAGGACGTGCGTAGGGTTAGACCCAAACAGCAAGCTGGGGGGTCTAGGGCTGATTAAATAATCAGCTTCTAATAATTGCATCAGCATGTAGTTGCAGCGAGTCGTTATTAAGAACGCACGGAAACCCAGCATGTCAATTTCATCCAACGTTGTCATGTTGAAGGCATCCAGATCGATGGATGATGGTGGGGAAAGTTCTACGCCAACGGCGATAGCAAGTTTAGAAATCTGAGCATGTAAGTCATGCAAAAGACTTACGATGATATTGAGGACTTTTAGGTTGATTAGGAGAGCCTTGGATATAAAGAGGCATTGAAAAGACGGTGCAGAGGACACAGGTTAGCCAGGTTACACTCATGAGATATATATGTGCATTGACGTTCCACATGCAGGGACAACCAAGAAAAGAATATTGAGAAATTTATGACATGGAGTCGAAAATTTCAAGGAGGCCTGAGGAATCGGAGACGAAGATGCCGTGAATAAACTGGTGAGAAACGTTCTCTCACACATTCACGGCAATACCATAATCCATACCATCAGTACGTAACCCAGTACAAAAATGTCAAAATTGAAATAAAGGTAGAAAGCCGAGTCAGCTTGAAGACCGAAGAATAATCACGTTCAAGCAAGGCTAGTACAGGGACAGTTACAGCTAATACAAGTATAGCTAGTACAATGACGGTTACAGCTAACAACAACGTTTAGGTAATGCTCCACTCAGTGAATTTGTTTAGGTTTAGATCCAGAGGTATAGTACCTGACGGCCATAAATTCTGTGGTTGATACAGCCAATCAACATATAAGAAAGGATGTCTCATGACAAACAGAGACAGTTTATCGTCAATAAAAGAGGTATATAAAATAGAACAAGCAAGACCGAGCGCTAATCATACTTTAGCTTTTGAAAGTTGATCGACGAGACGGTTGAAAGGCCGATCAACATGAAAAACACAGGGTCGGTTGACAGAATATATCATACATCTCACTTTCAATGGGCGCTACTAAATACAGCCTCATTTTGACAGAATAGGTATAGACAGAAGGGTTGTTAGGACCAAGGAATATTTGTTCAAGTATATGACGGTGACTAGGGATCAAGCATGTTCCCATGCATTAGCAACCCTTGAATGAAATTGACAAGCAATTGTACGCGTATTCACAAGTTTTGTTGCTTAGGCATTCACATATACTTTCAACATGGATGCATTCTACGACAACGATGAAGCCAGTGAGTAGAGCATATTTACTGCCATTGTGACTGAAAACCAAAAATCCATAGGAGATCTTCTTGAATTCGTAACCAAGGCACGCATTGAGAAAGGCCCAAAGGTCTGTCAACTATTGATTGACCTTCGATGAGGTTAGCAGCGCCTACCTTAGAAGTTCGATGAGTTTACTAATTGACGATATGTAGAAAGATGGGATGGCACCATACGCATTTGTGCAATCCATGGAGAAACCTCATTGCTGGAAGCTTGTAAGGATTGAACAGAACACGCAAGAACAAGAGGAAGTCGTCCTACGTATCCAAGGAATCATATGTGACAAGAGCATACCACCAATTAAAAGGCCATTTGAAATGTACGTTGATGATACTAAAGTCTGTGGTGCCTTCTCAACATATATATACACAGAGAGTCACAAGGCCGGAAATATCTACGTCAAAGCATTACGCTTACAGGATTCGGTTCAGACATAATGAAGAAAGCCATTGAGAATATACATTACATCCATGGGTTATTCAATCAGGAATTCACGCAAGGAGAACTCGAGGCTTGGACGCCTGGAAGATTCGGCCAGTTTGATGCTATCGACATATCGAACCGCTACTTCACCAGACGGAGTGACATGAATGGAGAGATGCCAATCCAATTCAGTCGTGCTATTGATCCAGATGATATATTGACAAATGCGTTATCAAATGACTTCGTTCATATTCAAGAGAATGTCGTAGAGTATTACGAGGCTGTAAAGAAGGACAACAAAATCAAGTGAGTATATTTCTACTTCTTTGGAAGAATGACTTATAACGATGGTTATAGATATATAGATATCAATCCTGGACGTATTCAGAGGGGAGACATTTTGGAAATTCAAGCTTCATTTATGGTTGTACCACTAAAAGCCAAGAAATTCAAAATGCTTATCGTGCTAAGAGCGATTACACTTTTAGACAACAGCGCTACCAAAGTGAGTAAAATTTTATTGCCTTACAAGCTTTACTAAAATACTTTTGGTGACCAGAACGCAACTATTTCACGACAAATGAGTGGACAGGAAGTACGTCGCATCAGCCAGACCCTAAAGAGAAAGACAGGATACAGTGAGGATGAGGATGTAGAAATGCGTGACAAGGTTAGAAGGATGCATATTGATTGAAATGTATGGTCTATGGCTAGACTACACATATGATTTACGTTGTGAATGTGGGCTAATTATGAAGCTAACAAAGGCAGATAGACTTTGATGAATCAATGTGATTTACTTTTTTTTCGTTGATAAATTATACTTCTTTACATTGAGAGTATACCAATCGCCCCGGCAAGGCCGGAGCATGATTGGTATACTATCAATGTAAAGAAGTATAGTTAGTTGCATTGAAGTAAAAAGGAAGCCAAAAAAAAAAGTAAATCACATTGATTCATCTAAGTCCTTCAGCCAAATAGAGCAATAATGAGGCCACAAGGCGAGTGCTGCGAGAACGCTGCAAGCAGAAGCCATGAGCGCAAGCCATGACACGTGACAACCATGAGATATGATGACAAAGCATACCATGGATCGATAACACTCTGGAAATGTTGAGGGATGTTTCTAGGACAGGGCTAGCAAACAATTTGAGGAGAGAGAGAGCAGAGGCATCACTATTCATATGCTAAGGGTGCTAAAAGCAAATGTTAAGCAAAGATTTGGTAGATTTGACTAGAAAATATGATGAAGAGGATGAGGCATTCAACTGTGGGAAGAAATCATTTTCGTGGGAGAAAGTCAAATTTCAGTGTTACCGCGCTGAAAAAAGTCTCGAGATCCCGGGTAATAAACGAGTCTCTTCGTAAACTCAGAGGACTCGTAATTGAGCTAAACAGCGCCACAGGGATTCAAAATGCATCAGAAAATATCTAGCCAAGTCATCCGATGATATCGCACCATATTTTGTCAGGGCTCATCAACCACTGCAGATCTGTTGGTAAGGCCACCAAAAACTCCAAGAGAATCAAACCCACCCCACCTTCTGTAGTTGGAACACTTTACCGGTCACAGTACATCGTTCACTACAATGGATTCTTTTTACAACAAGATAGAAGCATGCAAGTACCCTCTTTAACTGGATGTGTAGAGTCACTAATTTTATATACTAGGTGATCTGCTTGAGGCCGTCATAACTGCTAGGACAACGAAGGGTCCAAAGGTTGTACAATTGGCGTATTTTAATTCGGTGAGCAGTGGTATAGTGTTATAGATTATCTGAGACATACTCACACCCCAATAACAGGTGGATGGAATGTCTGATTTATGCTCAGTAACAGAGGTGGACAAACCAAGATGTTGGAAGCTCACAAAGACCAACATTGATGACAACAGCCAAGAAGAAGTCGTACTGCGCATACAGGGTATTGTTTGCAATGCAAGTCTTCCACCTGTGAAACGACCATTCAAAATGTAAGTATTTCCTTAACTGTGAAGCGTAAACAAGCTAAAGCATCATATAACAGAGAGTCAAAGCAGCGAAGATATCTGAAGCAATCATTAGCTTTGACGGGACTTGGGGGAACAAAATTTTCCACCATGATTGAAAACATTTACGACATACAGCACATTTTTGAGCGATCACTACCCCACAACACCATGGATGCATGGGTTCCTAGTTATTATGAAACATGCAAAGCATTGGATATGGGCAACCGCTATTTCACAGACCGACGTGATATAAACGGTGACACTCCTATTTCCTTTGGCACTGAGATCGACCCACACAATATACTTACGAACGCATTGTCCAATGAATTTGTTCACCTCCTGGAAAATAAGGTTGATTATTATGAAGCGCAACAAGGAACCGATAATATTATACGGTAAGCAATGGAGCACTCAAATGATTCAAATTTGACTAATACCTCACAGATACTATGAAATCAACCCAATGAAGATACGTCCAGGAGATGTTGTGGAAGTGCAGGTATCATTCGTTGCAATACCGCTTAAGCAACAAAGATACAAAATACTGGTGGTGCTACGAGCTATCACTCTACTAGATTGCAGTCCACTACGAGTAAGCCAACATTCAGCCAAAGTACACAATGCTAACAGAAAACAGAATGCAAGTATTGCACGTCGCATGAGCAGAGGTGCTGAACCCCGTCGGGCAAGCCAATCGCTGAAGAGAAAGATTGGTTATGAAGAGGATGAAGAGCATGATGCTGGGGAGAAGTTGAGCAAGATGCGCCTGGACTGAAGGGTGCGACAAACGACTTATGCACTGGTAGTATATAATGTCATAATTTTATGAACTGCACTCTGAGTAATTTCAAACATTGTTTTCTATTGGATACAGTCAACGGTTGGTAGCAATAAGAAAAAAATAAAACTTGAGCAGGTGATACATCAATATCACGTGAGTTCAACTTCAATATGTACAAACAATTTTACCGCGTACGCGGTAGAACAGTTTGTATTTGTTTCCAGCTGATACATCAATATCACGTGAGTTCAACTTCAATATATACAAACAACTTTACCGCGTACATGGTAAAACTGTTTGTATTTGTTTCAAAAAATGTGACATCACTGGGTCCAACTTCAACATACACAAATAGTTTGATGGGCAACCATTTTGAACAAGAATCTGAGACAAGTAAGCCAGCTAATCTACTACCATATTGAACTGACGAACAATTAGAAAAGGGAATGTGAGTCACCATCCCATTTGACATCTTACAAGATACCATCTTGGACAAGCTTATGCTTGCTGAAGATTGGAAAACACTGTCCTCCATGTCCCACCTTTAAAGTGAGCTGTTGTCTACATTATGAGACAGGCTTAACATTCTAAGTTAATACCATATATGTAAGAACTGGACTGCAACCAAGAGGGAGGACATACACATTGTTGTTGAAGCTAGCTCAAAATACTTCTATGATATGTCTACATTTCCTAGTACTGTCTGCCAATCAAGTTCAACAAATGCATTGCTGTCTACAGCACTACAGGAGTGATTCAAATGGACAAAACCTTGTACTGTGTACCATCAACTACAAAAATGACAACAGAAGCATACAAACAGCTAGAGTGCCTGAAACCCTGAACATGGAAGACTACAAAAGGCTAGAAACCCTGAAACCCTGAATGTGGGAAACCATCAATTTTCGTGGGAAAAAGGCAAAGTTCAGCGTTAGAACACTGAAAAATTCCTTGAGATCAAGGGTAATAAACGAATCTCTTCGTAAACTCAGAGGACTCGTAACAATTCATTATGTAATAAGGTCAAAGTACAAATAAACATACTTTTTCAAAGAAGAATCTGAAGCTCACCAACATAAAATCTAAAATAAATGAAATAAAACACCAAGAAAAATAAAGTTTGTTTTTATGTATATTATGTAATAAAGCTATATGCACAAATAGATATATGTTTGCACAAAATCAAGCTAATGCAAGCTTTTTCAAATGAAGAAGTAGCAATAAATTGGCACAAAAATTAGAAGAAAATTGCTGATGGTGCTCACTGTTGGTGACAACATTTGAAAACACTCTCAGGGTCTCTGGTAAATTTCCATATATGGCACTTAGCATTTGTCCAACTGAAAAATAGCAATTAAATGGCAGAAAAAATGGAAAACAATTGAAGAATGGTGCTAACTGTTGATGTTGATGTTAGGACTGTTTCAAGGGTCCCAGGTGCATTTTCTTATATGGAAATTTATTCAACAATTGCCAGAAAATAACACAAAAATCAGAGAAAGTTGGAATATGCTGCTCATTGTTAGCAATGATGTTATGAGTCCTCTGAGTTTATAAAGACACTAGTTTGTTACTCTCTGATCTCAAGGATTTTTTCTGTACTTCTAACACTGAATATTGCCTTTCTTCCCATAAGATTTGATGGTTTGATGATGTTGTCAAACATTTTTTGAAAGGAAAAATAGCGATAAAAACAGAAGACAAATCAGGAACAAATGGGGGACAATATGCATTGTTGATGACAATGTTGGGGACCATTTTCAGAGTACATGGCATATTTTCAACTGAGGTAATGTCCACTTTTTGAATCAAAAAATGGCAATATAATCATAGAAAAATCAGAAAGAAATTGAAGGAAGATGCTCACTGTTTGTGCAATACTGGGGAGCATGTTCAGGGTCCAGAAGAAAATTCCATACATAATAATCTAGTTAAAAATAGCTATAAAGGACTGGAAAAAATTAGTGAAAAATGGAGCATAGTACTTATTGTTGCTTTCAAGGTAGGGACTCTCTGTAAGGTCCAGTATTTTATATACATGGAAATATACAATTTGTGCAATAAAAAATAGCAATAATATATATATATATAATGGGTATATGTCTGATGGGCTTTCAGGAGGTGGTCACATGACCAGTTTCCTAAATAATCAAAAATGTGAATGCTGTGGTGCTGCATTGTGGCTTCTTCAATATAAAAAGGACTTGTATCTGCCATGCTTGCAATGGCCCTCTTACACAAGTATTCAGAGGCGGGTTGATGCGAGGAATGGATGAATGGAGGGAGGAAGGGGTGTGTGGCTGGCGCTGTTGCTCTCCCATTGTATCTGTGGGTGCATAAGTTTCGATTCCTATATCTGAGAAAGCCTACTTACCTAGCAATGTCGATCTTCACTCCACTCTCATCTTTAACCTTGCCGTTGTCGTCGTCATTCGTCCGTAAGCCATCTGCTCGTCATCCACCGTCGCGGCCTTTGATCTCATTCGAATTTTTAGAACCTTTCTTCGACACCAGACGTAACGCAACACTAGACTGCAACCAGGTACGTCAACGTCCGTATCGTCATGGACTAAGTTCACTCACCTTCTGTTGTATGCCATTTTGCAGGCCGGACGTGCCAGCAGTGATCCTACCGTTAGAAAAGCTGGGGAGGCACGAAACGACTTCGTTTGAACTCGTTTCGTGCATTTGATAGTGGGTCAAGGCAGGGGATGAATGGGAAGTGCAGAAGGTGGGGTGAGTGCCTGGAAATGTTGGGGTCGTTGACTTGTTTGAGTGACCACCGGGCCCTAGAGGCTACGGATGAACAAAATGAATTCATTCGAACTCGTTTCGGGTAGTTGGAGGTGGGTTGATGCGATTCGAACTCATTTCGCGTATTCGGAGGCGGGTTGACGCGAGGAATGGAGGGAGGAAGGGGTGTGCGGCTGGCGCTGTTGCTCTTCCAGGGTCTTCGCACATCCATGGCTGTATGAGTTTCGAGTTTCTGACTATGACGAACATTGAATTTGATGCAATCGATGACTTTGACTTACCATGAATGAAGCATTGCATTCCCTGCAACTGGCGCAGTTCTACAAAAGGTTCGTGAGTTTCGATAGTCAAATGGGGCGGTAGACGACTTACCTCATAGACAACTTACCTAGAGAGGTGCTCAAGAGTCTGAGTCGTTGGTAGATGGATTAGCCAAGCAGTGCCAAACTATGACGTGCGTGTAAGCTCGTCTGAGCCCTAGCTGGGGCTCAGACGAGCTTACTCACACGTCATAATTTGGCGGTAAGATTCATTGCAAACAAGGACCATCATACGTGCAAACAGATCCACTGCGCGCACAGTGGATTGGTTTGCACATCTTTGTTTTCAACGCCGTTTGACAAGGACCTCACTTCTCCTTATTCCCACACCACCCTCCAGCTTCCAAAACCCTTCCTCCTAGTCATCCATCTCCCAGGCCTCGAGACGACATATTTCCCTCCGCTAAACACCCTCCTACATGTTGGCAAGTGTTTTGAACCCTTCCACAATGTCCTGCACCCCCAAGACGACATATTGTCATCCGCAAAACGATTACACGTCGCCCTTCAGCGTCAGAAACTCCTTCACCTCGCATAGGTCCCCCAGGCGTCGAGACGACATATCGTCGTCCGCTAAACGCCTTCTACGTGCTGGACAATAATTCCAACTGTTCCACAATGCCGCACTAGCCCCAAGACGACATATCGTCTTCCGCCGAACGGCCACACACCACCCTCGGGCTTCCAGAACTCTTCCACCTCGCCATCGGTCCCCTAGATGTCGAGACGATGTATCGTCGTCCGCTAAACGCCCTCCCTATGTGCTGGTTTTTTTTCCAGCTGTTCCCCAACACTGTGCATCCCTCCTGACCTGAAGATGATGTATCGTCTTCAGCAAAACGGTCCCACGTCGCCCTCCTGCTTCCAGATCCATTCCACCTCGCCATGGCGTCTAGACGACGTATTGTCATCCGCTAAACGCCCTCTCGACGCGTGGGTCGTCTCCGGATGTCGGATGGGATGGGTTACAGTTGAGAACTTTGAAAAGAGAAGAAAAGAAGGTTTGTTCAGTGTTTTAAAACCATAAACACGAGTAGATACCTACTTGTTCCATTTAGAGCTGTCCCCGCCCTTCGTTGCGTCGATGCAACGTATCGGGTTCTGCCAATCACTATCCAGGCACGATGTGGTCTCCCCGAGGCTCGTCTTTCGTTTTCGGTCGACGTTGTGAGCTGCAAGCGACTACGTGTCGTCATTTTTTCAAGTTTGGGCGACAGGGTCACCGTACCTTCGTCGTTTGATCGACTTCCTCGCGTCGCCATCTCTCTTCCATGTCTCCAAGGCTCACCACGACATATCGACGTCTGTCAAACGCCTTCAGCTCATTGTGGATGTTCTGCAACATCGCGTATGTTGTAGCTTTCAGATTTAAGTAAGTTCTACGTCGATTTGAGGTTGTGAGATGTTACTTACTTCTTTGCACATCATTTAGGCACGTTGGCACCCCGGGAACGTGTCCGATCCTTCGCCACATCAGCAATTGTGCCCCAACTGCCTCCAACGCAAGTCCGTTGTGGATTTATGATGTTCTGTTGTTGATCTTCAAGGTAAGTCATCAGTTTTTGGTATGAGGCAACTATTCACAGACTTACCTTTCATCTTTAGCCATTTTAACAAGTTACCGCCTTCGATCCACCTTCCCAACGCTCGACAGGACGTATCAACGTCCGGCAAACATGTTGAAGATATCGTCGATGTTGCACCAACACGCCGTGGGTCGTAGCTTTGAAAAATATGTGAGTTTTCCGTTGATTTGTGTACTGAGTCTTCGCTTACTGCTTTTGAAGATCGTTTACGCGCGTTCTTGCCCTTTTGAACCTTTCGCGAGTGTGCCACGTCACCAACCACGCCCAGCTGACTTCAACACGACCATGTCGTCATTTATGAAGAGTCTAACGTCAATTTTCAACGTAACTCGTTAGTTTTCGTCGTTATGTGACTATTCAAGAACTCACCTTTGTCATTCAGCCGTTTCCACATGTTATCAACTCCAATCCACCTTTCCAAGGCCCAAGAGGACGAAATGATGTCCGATAAACGTGTTGAGGGTGTCGTCGATGTTGTGCAAACACCCCGTTCATTGTAACTTCTGAATATATGTGAGTTTTGCATTGATTTGAGATGTGATTGTCCACTTACTTGTTTGAAGGTTGTTTTCGCATGCTATCGACCAGCAACAGTCAACGAAAACATTGATGGGCAAACGACAACCACAGTCGAATGCCAGCGCCCACGAACGACCTCAGGAACGACATCCCTGTCAGCGACGTTGCAAGTATGCGACGCAGATGGACGAGGGACGATGACGACGACGCACAGAAGGACGAGGGACGACGTACTGCAAGTCGTCGGTGTTTGGTACGTTCCTTTTCCCTTCTTTTATGCCCCCTCCTCCTTTTCTCTCCTCCATCCATACATTTCATCCCCTGTCGCCTCCCATTCACAACATCAAGCACCATCGTATTCTGACACGCCATCTTCCTAGCCGAGAGTATCAGCACGGCTGTATCATCATCAATCTGTGACCAACCACCCTCAGTGGTCCACCTACCAGGCGCACAGGATCACGACGCACCAATGACGATCACGACAAACAGCAATGACAACAGCAACAACAACGGCCACGTCATCAGTTGAAGACGATGTGGAACATCGTCCAGACAGTGATGACGTATGCCGTCGTCACTGTCTAGTCTTTCAGCTATGTCTTGTTACACACCTCCTCCATCTCTTTGTTGACAGCAGACACAGGGACGACGTCACCATTGGCGACGTTCCATACGATGCAAAGCAACTGCATGGATGACGGCAAATGACGTTTGCGAAATTCGGTTGTGAATGACGAAGTACAACAACATCCCTCCGCAGTGAGATGGACAGAAGGGGGCAATGAACGATGACACGAGGACTACGATTTGTATGTTATGTTCCAAGTTATATGAATTATACAGATGTTCAATTTACGCCACGTGGATGAAAATCGACAAAGGGCTGATAGTTAGTACTTAGTCTATGTAAAATATTATCCATACATCGTCCAAAACAAATGCAAACAATATTACCGCGCGCGCGGTAGTTTTGTTTGTACGTATTGACGTTAACCTCTCCAGCCACCATCTCTTCTACTTGAAATCTGCTATGGACTCTGATGCTTCCAGTTCGGCTCACGTGGTTAATTGTCTGTACCATTTCCGCTCTCACTAAAGCAAGCACTCATACTGGTTCACCCCCATCAGGCCCTTCAGAATGCCGCGCTGTCTCACCTGTGTTCTTGGCCTTTCCTTGGGCCACTCCACACATCGTACAAGTGCCAAAGCCTTTGGCCGACTTCACTGAGATAATGTCACCTCACAAGGTACTTTATTTCTCTGTGACCTTGATTGTAACTTAACAGACTGCTTTCAGCACTTCATCAATTCGCTAAATCGATTTGAGCGCTCGCTCTTTGCCTTTGATGAACTTGTGGTCAATTCTAACGAATTAGCACCACTTCTAGGCTTAGATGTCCTGAAAGCATCCAACACGGTCACCCTACATCCAACGGCGACGACTGCATCATCAAAGGGGGAGTACAAAACCCTCGCTTCCATTCTTTGTGCATATCGAACATTTGAGGTCTTGGCTCTTGACTGTGAAACTGGTGTTTCGCATCCTCCCAGTCGCCTACTTCCTCCCTTGGCTTTCAACAAGTCTGAGCAGGATAGCGGAAAGATTGTTGTACATCGATTTATATATATTCTGATCCTCAAGCTAATTTTCCTTGCTTGCATGGGGTTTGACAGACTAGAAAATTGGCCCAAAGCTCTGCTTAACTTCCGGAAACTTATAGGTCAGTCGGGACTACCTCAAATTCCTGACGACCTCCTTGCAGGAAGCAAACACCTTGCTCTCCTACGGATGGCAAGCAAGAACAAAGAAAAAGCAGGCTACATGAACGTTGTCGACAACTTTCTTCAAGCTGCTCTGCATCTTTACTACCTCAAGATGACCCAATTCCGAGATGGGTCTCTGCCTGACTATCCTGATATTTTAAATGACCATCTCTGGTGCGTTAGACTCATGTTACATTGATATCCGATACTCATATCTCTCAGCATCTTCAAAGACAAGACCTCTACAGATGAATTCATCAATGATCAAGAGGAGGGGACTTACTACTTGCAAGATTTACTTGATGGAGAGACAGCTTCGCACACCCTCCACCAACTAGGGACACCTCTGCAATTAGCACTGCTCCTGACTCCTTTCTATTTGCTCTTTCCATTCTGGATAATCACCAGGTCTTATAATCGTCGGCTCGTTCTTGAAGCCTTTGCAGAGTTAACTCCTCGGAAGACACCCCTCGTGCTTAAAATTGAGAGATCCATCTGGTGTTCTCTTATAGCGCTTGCTGACGTGACTATCACACCTCATGAAGCTTTGACACAACTGGTGTCAAGATTGCCGTGGGCCGAGATAGAGGCAGCATCCAACAACCCCCATGATTGTTGCATGTTTTGCACCCCTTTAGGTGAGAAATGTTAGACTGCTTTTCAAACTTCATTTATTTATTCTTTGTTGTATTTACAGCCCAGCCCTCTTCTTCTTCAACACCATTACAGCCTGGTTTGGCTGTTGGGAGGCAATTAGCAATAGAAGGTGCCTCCAACACCCTTACTCCAGACATACAAGTTAGTGGGCCCATGCCAGAAGCCTCAGTCATCCCCAACACTCAACGTTCAACATCAATTGAGGACAATGCATCTTGCATCAATGAAGAGCATCTTGAAGCTCCAATGGACCATGATGGTGATTCCCCAATGCTCCCCACACCATTACCCACCTCCAAATGTCCTGAATTGCCCTCTATGCCTGCCCCCACAATGGACCAAGATGGTGGTTCCCCAATGCTTCCCACGCCATTACCCACCTCCAAACGTCCTGAATTGCCCTCTATGCCTGCCCCCACAATGGACCAAGATGGTGGTTCCCCAATGCTTCCCACGCCATTACCCACCTCCAAACGTCCTGAATCGTCCTCTACCCCTGACCCTGATGGTGATTCACCAATGCCAGAAAGTCTAGAAACTTCATTGGCCTCAGTTCTCAATTCAGTTTTTCAATCCTGTCCCATATCATCCCCTCACCTTGGGACTGTTAATCCCTCTCATATCTCCCTCCCGCTCAATGTGTTGGGAAAAAATCTTTCAGGCGAAGAAGATATTGAGATGGGCGCCCTTAGTGAATTATCATCGTCATCTGAAGACGAAGATTCTGGTGGGTTGACATGTTACCTTTTTCTTGCATTTATGATCCGATAAAAACCAATGTTTACTGTATTCTAGAGCATTCGCCAGCTAGGCCTGCGAAAAAAACAAATCCTGAGGTGCAACCGTCTGACAATGACAATACTGACGATGAAGGTGAGGCAGGAGCTGTGTTTTTGCTTTTGTTTTCTGCTGAAGCTCATCATTGCCAGAATCTTCATTGTCATCATCAGATGAGTCTACAGACAGTGGTGTCAAGAAGCCTATTGGGAATACCTCAGGCAACAGGGGTGGAAGGGGTGATCCTGGAAACTTGAAGAAACTTGTGTAAGAGGGCCATTGCATGCATGGCAGATACGAGTCCTTTTTATATTCAGGAAGCCACAATGCAGCACCACAGCATTCACATTTTTGATTATTTAGGAAACTGGTCATGTGACCACCTCCTGAAGGCCCATCAGATCTATACCCATTATATATATTATTGCTATTTTTTATTGGACAAATTGTATATTTCCATGTATATAAAATACTGGACCTTACAGAGAGTCCCTACCTTGAAAGTGACAATAAGTACTATGCTCCATTTTTCACTAGATTTTTCCAGTCCTTTATAGATAGCTATTTTTCACTAGATTATTATGTATGGAATTTTCTTCTGGACCCTGAACATGCTCCCCAGTATTGCACAAACAGTGAGCATCTTCCTTCAATTTCTTTCTGATTTTTCTACTATTATATTGCCATTTTTTGATTCAAAAAGTGCACATTACCTCAGTTGAAAATATGCCATGTACTCTGAAAATGGTCCCCAACATTGTCATCAACAATGCATATTGTCCCCCATTTGTTCCTGATTTATCTTCTGTTTTTATTGCTATTTTTCCTTTCAAAAAATGTTTGACAACATCATCAAACCATCAAATCTTATGGGAAGAAAGGCAAGATTCAGTGTTAGAAGTACTGAAAAAATCCTTGAGATCAGAGAGTAACAAACTAGTGTCTTTATAAACTCAGAGGACTCATGACATCATTGCTAACAATGAGCACCATATTCCAACTTTCTCTGATTTTTGTGTTATTTTCTGGCAATTGTTGAATAAATTTCCATATAAGGAAATGCACCTGGGACCCTTGAAACAGTCCTAATATCAACATCAACAGTTAGCACCATTCTTCAATTGTTTTCCATTTTTTCTGCCATTTAATTGCTATTTTTCAGTTGGACAAATGCTGAGTGCCATATATGGAAATTTACCAGAGACCCTGAGAGTGTTTTCAAATGTTGTCACCAACAGTGAGCACCATCAGCCATTTTCTTCTAATTTTTGTGCCAATTTATTGTATCTATTTGTGCACATAACTTTTATTACATAATATACATAAAAACAAACTGTATTTTTCTTGGTGTTTTATTTCATTTATTTTAGATTTTATGTTGGTGAGCTTCAGATTCTTCTTTGAAAAAGTATGTTTATTTGGACTTTGACCTTATTACATAATGAATTGTATACAGGTATGATCCCTGAAATTTTACATTTTTTTTGCATTTTATTTCATCTGAATTGGACTTGATTTGGTAAAGTTACACATTTTTCTTTAGGCAACGCTTGGAACTCAAGAAGCGATGACGCACGAACATTTCCCGATCGCTTGATGGGGGACAGTTTCGTGCGTCATAGTAGATCTCAGATCAGTTACCATTTTCGGTAATAAATACAGATTCATGTATAACTCAGCGAGTTTTGATCCAAATGACATGATTTCTTTTGTGATGGGTACTCCTCATTTCCGTGGTCATGGTGATTTTATGTTCCTGGTAAACAGACACAAATAAACAGTTGCAAAAATGAAATAGATGATAAATTTTACGTCTGATCAATTAAAAGACTATTGATATACAGGTTAAACAGTAACAAATATTCACAAATAAGTGGGAGTCATTTCAATGTTGATTTTGGGATGTTATAGGGTGCACAGAATCTCTAATTGAGCTATAGCATGTATTTCTGAAGTAGATGACATGATCTATTTCCTTTTTAAACAATCTTTGCCACAATATACAAATGCAGGGGGGGCAGATCTCAGGGGGTAAGTTTTAGATCTCATCTCTCATCTCTTGTCCTCTTGGCATCACAGATTCCAATGATGCATGAAACTTCACACCATCAAATGATCAGGAAATGTTCGTGCATCATAGAATCTTGAACATTTGTACTGAGGCTGTGCAACTTCAGTAATATTCATCATAGATTCCGATGACGCACGAAACTTCCCCCCATCAAATGATCAGGAAATGTTTGTGCGTCATCAAATCTAGCTCTTCAAGTTCAACTTCCCACGGCACCTTCTCTTTGCCACAGCACCCTCTCTTTGTGGTGCGCTCTGGTGTTTTGCTGAGCGCTCTTCGTCTTGGCCAGTCCAACTGATTTGTGCAACATATCTACTGCATATCTGTCTCCTTTGCATGCTCATCGTCGTCTTGGCCAATCCAAACAATTCAAGTGCCACGTATCTACCACAATTGTCTCATTGAGCAATACACCAGCTTCACCATGTCATCTCTATGCACCTGTTGTCATCTTGGCCAGTCCAAACACTCAAGCCACAAGAAGGTCCTGGGCATAGTTTATTACAAGTCCAAAAAACATGAAATTACAAACAGACATACCTCCATGAAGGGTTGATGGATTCGTAAACAGTTTGTTGGATCGTTTTCACGATGTGTAGTAGTGTCCAAACGAGTCTACGTTGAATGAAATCGAGCCACAGGAAGGTCTTGGGTAGAGTAGGGCATAAGTGCAAAAACACAAAATTACAAACTGACGTACCTCCACGAAGGGATGACGGATTCATAAATGGTTTGTTGGAGCGTCTTCGGGACGTGTAGTAGTATCCAAAAGAGTCTACATTGAGGGAGATCGAGACACAGGAAGGTCTTGGGCAGAGTTTAGCAGAAGTGCAAAAACACGAAAGTACAAATAGACGTACCTCCACGAAGAGTTGACGGATTCATAAACGGTTTGTCGGAGTGTTTTCGGGACGTAAGGTAGTGTCCAAACGAGTCTACGTTGAAGGAAATCGAGACACAGGAAGGTCTTGGGCAGAGTTTAGCAGAAGTGCAAAAACACGAAAATACAAACAGACGTACCTCCACGAAGAGTTGACGGATTCATAAACGGTTTGTCGGAGCGTTTTCGGGACGTGAAGTAGTATCCAAAAGAGTCTACGTTGAGGGAAATCGAGACACAGGAAGGTCTTGGGCAGAGTTTAGCAGAAGTGCAAAAACACGAAAGTACAAACAGACGTACCTCCACGAAGAGTTGACGGTTTCGTAAACGGTTTGTCGGAGCGTTTTCGGGACATGAAGTAGTATCCAAAAGAGTCTACGTTGAGGGAAATCGAGGCACAGGAAGGCCTTGGGCAGAGTTTAGCAGAAGTGCAAAAACACGAAAGTACAAACAGACGTACCTCCATGAAGAGTTGACGGTTTCGTAAACGGTTTGTCGGAGCGTTTTCGGGACATGAAGTAGTATCCAAACGAGTCTACGTTGAGGGAAATCGAGGCACAGGAAGGCCTTGGGCAGAGTTTAGCAGAAGTGCAAAAACACGAAAGTACAAACAGACGTACCTCCATGAAGAGTTGACGGTTTCGTAAACGGTTTGTTGGAGCGTTTTTGGGACATGAAGCAGTATCCAAACGAGTCTACGTTGAGGGAAATCGAGCCACAGGAAGGCCTGGGCAGAGGTTAGCATAAGGGCAAAAACACGAGTCACGGCATTGCCCGAAAATGACGTACTTCCCTTGCGGGTTACTTTCCATTTTGAAGGGAGCCCTTATGGGAAGTACGTCATTTTCGGAAATTTCCGTGACTCAACTTGTGAGTCGTTCCTTTTGATGCGGAATATTCACCATTATGCTCACAACTTCTCAGTACCTTCCTGCAGTCCATTTTGCTTGAGCATTGACTCGATTCAATACCTACGCATTCCACGAACAAGCTCCACAAAACTGTTTACAAAACAGTCAACTTCCCATGGAGGTAAGTAGGTTTGTATTTTCGCTTTTTTGCCTTATGCTCACCAATTGTTCAGTACCTTCCTGTGGTCCGTTTCGCATGAGCGTGGACTTGATTCGATACCTACACACTCCACAAACATGCTCCACAAAGCCATTTACAAAATGGTTGAGTTCCCATCCAGGTAAGTAGGTTTGTATTTTCGCTTTTTTGCCTTATGCTCACCAACTGCTCAGTACATTCCTGTGGCCTGTTTCACCAGAGCATGGGCTCATTTGCACAAGTTGTCAGGACCTTAATTGTTGTACCTTCAATGTAAACAAGTTGAGTTGCATGAACATGAAAATAGAGGCAATGCATTCATTCATCAGAGTCTGGAAGCCAAATAGAGCAATATATTAGCCACAAGCTACATCAACGACAACCTGGATAGGGCTAAAAGACAGTAATAATCAAGGAATGGTCAAGTAGACTAGGAAAGTCATGTAGGCGAACCAAACAGATGATCATGGGAAGAAATCACTTTCGTGGGAGAAAGTCAAATTTCAGCGTTACCGCGCTGAAAAAAGTCCTGAGATCCTGGGTAATAAACGAGTCTCTTCGTAAACTCAGAGGACTCGTAACCCAGGGTTGGCTCATCAAAGGTAGACACTAAGGGACCCAAAGCGGAGGGTTCCCAAGCGACTGGTGGCGAGGATAATCCTAGGAAACGCTCTCGATTCGGTTCTATTGGGAATTCTCCAGATAAGCCAATCAATGTTGATGAGTTTCTCTCAATGTTTGAACCTGCAATACTGCACGATTATGTGTGTTTCATTTGATTTCAGTCTTGTCCATGCTAATCAGCTTTACAGGGCAAGGACGAAGAGATTTCTCTTAGTAAAGAAGAAGCTCCTCCCATTGTCTGTGACCGGTCATTCACAGTTTACGATATTGATGGCAATCCTCATGAATTCATGCCAGAATTCCATGTACGTGTCAAACTTGTTTATGAGTTTTAATAATCATTTATATTTTATCATTCAGCATGGTGTCTTCAATGACCGGTTCCAAGAGTTTATGGATCTTGTTTATGATGGTTACATTGAGGGTCATCCTCCTCACATCGTGGATCCGCAAAAATCTTGTCTGGCAAAATTGCATCATCAAGACTTTTCGACCATGTCTGCCTCAGACATCCAGAACAAAATGTGCCATAAACAGGTCGTCGTCACTGGGCTCCCCTTCAATGAAAAGATGCAGTTTGATGCCAAAGGCCTTCGCACCCTTGTTGGTTCCATGACTGCACAGATCTCCATTACCGGTTCGTTTGAACTTATATATATATATTTTTGGTCTAATAATCTAAATCATTGTTATAGACTTCTCAGTCATCAACCCAGGGACCGACTGTGTTCCCTCTGTTGTCAGTGGCTATGTTAACGACCTTCTTGAGAATGCCTCAAGCACCGGCAAGATTTTGAACGGACTTGACCTCCCCATGTGGTCTTCCTATCATCCTTCAAACAATTATGAAACAGATGCTGTTGCATGGAATGTTACCCGTGGGACCCACAGAATTCCACTTCATGGACCCTTCCCAACCCAGGACCGTGAATGGGGTATTGCCGGTCTTAAGCATGTTCTCACTTTTCTCCACATTGACTGCGATGGGTTTAACACAAGATATGGCACTAAAGTTGGATGAAAACTGTGGGCCTTCTTGAGACCACAAGATTTGAAAAAACTCTCTTCAATTGACTTCTACATGGATGAAGATGGTTTTTCTCTCTCTGGGAAGCCCAAGGATATCAAGTATGACTTTGAGGCTGTTGTTCTTTGGCCTGGTGATGAACTGTGAGTGTTGTGTTGATAATCATGGCATTATCTCATGATATTGCAGTCATATGCTGCCCAATTCTGCACATTGGGTATATGGCATAGATGATGTGGTTGCACAGGGCGGTCATTACTATTCCTCGTATCTTATGCAGGAGACTCTGCAAGGCATTGTACATGCCTTTGTTCTCAACAAGTTTTTAACAAACACGGAGCATATTCCCTCTCGTCACCTATTGCGGAGGATCCTGATCTTCTACCAAGTTGGCCTCATTGAGGGTGGCATCTCTGAAGACGGTGAGATTCTCCCCTCCTTGTTTATATCTTTGACTCATTTCCACTTCCAGATCCTGCATCAGTTCATCTACCTAACGTCGAGACGATGGAGGGCATGCTCAATATCATCTGTCTTGCAGTCCTGATTATTCTTGGCAATGTTCTAGATTTCAGGACTTACAGCACTCCAAATCAAGGGGAAGATGATGAAGCCTCTCCTACCCAAAGAACATTGATGGACACTGGTGACATCAATGCCATACCCAACAATGAAAGAATCGCGTATTGCTATGCACGTGGCGTGGCTTTACACATCCTCAAGTGGCTCCGTTCATGTGCCACTTTCACTGGCCCACCAGATGGTCTTGCCGACGATCTGATATCTCTTTTTTTTGTTCAGATTTTGGCTAGTCTATCAGACTACAAAAGCCTTGCTGAAGCAAAGAGTTATGGTGGAGTCCCCCATTGCACCTCCCATTTGCTCAGTAAACAGATTGCCAACATTCTTGAGGTAGATCCGATTCTGAAGGCTGCATGGGCATATAAAGAACGTGTTCCTTCATGCTCTCTAGCTCTTGAGGAGAAGGAGAAGTACAATGTTGAATGGCAGTGTGAATGGGAACCCACGTTGGGAGAGCCCCATCTGTGGTGAGTAATATATAGTTATTCT
>NW_001889893.1:44518-45839 GCF_000143565.1 Laccaria bicolor S238N-H82
TATAGAGCAACAACAGATGATATTCTGTCTCGATCTAATCATCATGGATGCTGTAGACCTGAAATAGATGGGGAGGACCCTACTAAACTTAAACGTAAGGGGTGCCTCAATTCACGTGGTCAGTGCAAAGCTCGTTTTCCTCGAGAAATTGTTGAAGAGACAATGGTGGATCCACTTAGTGGTGCTTTAAAAATAAAGAAAGGTGAAATGTGGTTAAATACTTTTACACCAGAACTTACATACATGATTAGATGCAATACAGATGTTACTAGCTTGATGTCAGGTACAGCGATCAAAGCTGTTGTAGGGTATATCACTGATTATGTTACAAAATCAGGATTAAGTTCATATACCACATTTGATGCTGTCCGACAAGTATTCAATAGAAATTCTGAGATGATCGGAGGTAGTACAGATAGGCAAAACACAGCTCGGTGCTTGATGACAAAAATGGTAAACACATTGACTGCAAAGATGGAAATTGGAAGCCCCATGGCTTCTCTTTATCTGCTTGGAAATCCTGACCATTATACCAGCCACAAATTCATTCTTTTCTATTGGAAAAATTATGTAAGAGAGGCACGAAGTGCATGGATAGATACGGAAAATAATACAACAGAGTCATTTAACACTAAATATAAAGATGCACCAGACAAAGTAGTTTTGCAGAAGTATGATGGCACATACATTGGAATATCAAGTGTATATGATTATATCTACCACCCAACTGCTTATGAGCGCATGTCTCTATATGACTGGATATGTAAAGCCAAAAAAGAGAAGCGTTCAAAAGAAGAACAGCAAGAGTTTGATGTTCATTATGATAAGGATGAACTAGAATCTAATGCAGAAGATGATGACACAGACACAGAAGGAGAAGATGAAATTAATTTTCTTGGTGGAGGAGACAGTATGGATGATGACATAGAAGATGAAGTTGGGCATCAAGATCTAGACTCTGAGGATGAACTAAATGATTACCAAATTATGTATGATGAACATGAAAGCCATGAATTTCTTCCAGAGCATCCTCAGTATTGTACTCATAAGGTTACAGTTGTTGATGAAGAAAATGCTTTTGTTCCAAATTTTGTTGGAGGTGGATTACCAAGATGTGACCAAGGAGATCGAGAGTATTATTGCTCTACAATGCTCGCACTTTTCAAACCTTGGCAATGTGGAAAGTATCTTAAATTGGAAAATGAGTCATAGGATGAAGCATTTGTTGGATATTCATTTTCAGCACGACAATTAGAACTTATGAAGAACTTCAATATAAAATACGAATGCAACGATGCTCGAGATGATTATTCTGCTGAGA
>NW_001889893.1:46450-47864 GCF_000143565.1 Laccaria bicolor S238N-H82
GGATCTGCTGCTGCTCTATTAAATGGTTCAACATATCATACAGCACTAGGTGTGCAAAGTAAATCAAGACAAAATAGCAATGAGCATTCAACTATGGCACAGGTTAGGTCACAACTAGATGGTGTAGACTATATATTTATTGATGAAGTGTCTATGATATCATGCTATGAATTGTATAAGATAAGTGCCCAACTGGCTAAGGCAAGGAATAGTATGGATGCACCTTTTGGCAGACTCAATATGATCTTTGCAGGTGACTTTGCACAGCTTAAACCAGTTCAAGGACAGGCTGTTTATGATGGATATGTTGGTACATCAGTAGATGCCTCCATGTCAGAGAGAGGACAGCAATCTGCTATAGGCAGAGCACTTTGGCACCAAATTACTACTGTTGTTATTCTAAGAAAAAATATGAGACAAAATACACAATCAGTGGAAGATGCCAAGTTGAGGACTGCTTTGGAAAATATGAGATATGCAGCATGTACTGCTGATGACATTACATTTCTGAGAAGTCGTGTTGCAGGAAGACGGCCTGACCAACCAAAGCTGGCTGACAAATGTTTTAGAAATGTCTCTATTATTACTGCTTTAAATTCACAGAAACACTGCAAACATTCCAACATACTGATGTGAGAATATTTTGAGAGTATTTTGATGGTACATAAATTTTTCCCAAAATACCATCCACCAGGTATGTGATTGGTATGAAGATATATATTTTATTACCCATGCTGAAGTATCTGATTAGTATTTTGATTGTATTCAAATGTTTTTCCTCAATACTGGGTCACATACTAGAATAATACTTCTATCACAGTATCTTAACTTTGAACAAAATATCTTCAATATACTGATTGGCCAATATTTTAAGAGTATGATCTTCAGGATAAGATACTTTGAAAATATTATATATAATATTCAAAAGATACTTATATGATACTAGAGGGTAGATATAAAGGGAATATCTTAAAAGTATGAAAATATACCACATTTTTATATTGAATACTAACATAATATCAAGCAGATACTCATTAAAAATGACCAACATACTGAGATGCCAGTATTGTGCTAGTATCAAGAAGAAACAAACAATACTGCCTGACAGGTATTTTGTTGGTATGGAAAAAATATGAGAGTGAAATATCTATATACTATTCAAATATTGCAGGCAGAGTATCCAAATAGTATGCTACAATATTTTATCATACTGTTTGAAAGCTACATTTCATACTTTTATAATAAAAGCATAATACTGGTGTATGGAAATTCAAAAAGTATGTGAAGGGTATGGTATTGAACAGAATTTTAAAATCAACAATTTTAATGTGAGGATTCAATACTAGATGAGAAGTAATGAAGATATATCATAATATTGTACAATATAATATTATGTCAGTATCAGAAGGGTATA
>NW_001889893.1:47976-55620 GCF_000143565.1 Laccaria bicolor S238N-H82
GAAAAGTTTGTAGTGTCCGCTTTTTGAGACTACAAAAGTTTGTAGTGTGCGCTTTTTTAGATTACAAAAGTTTGTAGTGTGTGCTTTTTTATTAGAAGAGTTTGTAGTGTCTGCTCTTTCATTTGGAAAAGTTTGTAGTTGACATGTAGTTTATGGTGTCCTTGGCCCTATCTATGTTATGGGGATGAGGTTGAAGGATTGCCATCAAATTGCCAGTGCTGCAGCATTAGTATTTGACATCATGCACAAATTGTCTTTCACATTAGGAAAGGCCATTCTATGTCTTTCATATTGATACCTCCTGTCCTATCTCAAGACATAATTGTAAGCTCATATGGGGATATGGCTGAAGGATTGACATGACATTACATATTGCTATTGCCACATCATCAGTTCCTCACATCTTGCCCAAGTTGGCTTTCAAGCTAGAGAAGGCTATTCATGTTGATATTTACTCAATACATGGTCAACTTACAACATGACCTGTCTTAAAGACACCTCAAAGGATGAATCAGCCCATCATCCTACAGCCCTCAAAGACCTGTATCAAAGTTGACTATGTTTGGGACAGGCCAGTAGCTATCAATGTGAAAGCAGACAGTGTGAAAGCCAAACTTGGTCATGATGTCAAAAACTGGTCATGTCATGTCAATCCTTCAGCCATATCCCCACATGAACTTATAATTATGTTTTAAGATAGGACAGGAGGTATCAATATGAAAGACATAGAATGGCCTTTCCTAATGTGAAAGACAATTTGTGCATGATGTCAAATACTAATGCTACAGCACTGGCAATATGATGGCAATCCTTCAACCTCATCCCCATAACATAGATAGGGCCAAGGACACCATAAACTACATGTCAACTACAAACTTTTCCAAATGAAAGAGCAGACACTATAAACTCTTCTAATAAAAAAGCACACACTACAAACTTTTGTAGTCTAAAAAAGCGCACACTACAAACTTTTGTAGTCTCAAAAAGCAGACACTACAAACTTTTCTAATAAAAAAGCACAACACTACAACTTTTGTAGTCTCAAAAAGCGGACACTACAGACTTTTTTAATGAAAAAGCGCACACTACAAACTTTGTAGTCAAGATAACCTTTTGACTCTAACCCTAACTTTGTAGTCTAAGTCCACACTTTTGTAGTGTATTAGTAAACTTTGTAGTCAAAGTTTGACTTTTGTAGTCTTTTATAGTGTATCAGTAAACTGTGTAGTCTAAGTCCGACTTTTTTGTAGTCAATCAGTAAATCTATATCTGATTCTTATAGTAGGGGATGCACCTTCCTTTTTTGGTCATTTTTCCCACAATACAATGATTGTAGCCCTTTCTTTTAGCTTTCTGAATATACTGAAATCATGTTATTTGGTTTTGTTTTCATAGAGAAAAACACAAAAAAAAAAAAAAACCCAACACTTTTGAAATTCCTTTACCTCATATCTCCACAACAGGAGCACTTCAGAACATAATTCAAACAGATTTGGGAAGCTACAGTGTAGGGCTACAATTTTCATTTTTTGACCATTTTTGGTAATTCATCATGTGACCACCCTCCAGGGAAGCCCATTGCATGGACCCTGACATGTGGGATACATTTGAAAAATTGCAATGAAATATCCAGGGATACATTTGAAAAACCACAATGAAATGCCCAGGGCTCCATTTGAAAAATCACAATGAAATACCCAGGGATACATTTGAAAAATCGCAATGAAATGCCCAGGGTATCTATTGAAAAATCGCAATGAAATACCCAGGGATACATCTGAAAAATCGCAATGAAATACCAAGGGTATCTATTGAAAAATCACAATCAAATGCGCCAGGTATCCATTGAAATTTTGCAATGAAATACCCAGGGATACATTTGAAAAATCGCAATGAAATGCCCAGGGTATCTATTGAAAAATCGCAATGAAATACCAAGGGTATCTATTGAAAAATCGCAATGAAATACCCAGGGTATCTATTGAAAAATCGCAATGAAATGCGCCAGGTATCCATTGAAATTTTGCAATGAAATATCCAGGGATACATTTGAAAAATCGCAATGAAATGCCCAGGGCTACATTTGAAATTTTGCAATGAAATACCCAGGGTATCTATTGAAAAATCGCAATGAAATACCAAGGGCTACATTTGAAATTTCACAGTGAAATGCACCAGTTATCCATTGAAAAATCGCAATGAAATACCAAGGGTGACATTTGAAAATTTCCCAATGAAATACCCAGGGTATCTATTGAAAAATCGCAATGAAATATCCAGGGCTGCATTTGAAATTTCGCAGAAAATGCACTGGGTATCTATGGAAAATTCACTATGAAATACCCAGGCCTACATTTGAAATGCCTTTCAAAAAATCCTAAGCATTATAGATATGGCCTCTAGGCTTATGTCTAAGTTATAGAAATGACCCTCTAGGCTTAAGTCTAGGTTATAGATAAAAGTGGTAGCCACCAGTCATGTGAGAAAGTGAAAGAGGATCCAGGTAAGCATGAACATTACTCACACTTGTATCCATCCTGTTGAAGTTTTGGATCGCTAGGTGGTTTGATACCGTCGAGACCGCCTGTCGTTTTCGCCTCGGCGCGTTCAGCCAAGTCACGACTGACATTGCTCGCTCATCGACCATTGACACCGGCATTGCAGAGAAGATCTTTACAGCGAGGGCCTATGGGAATGCGGTTAGCTGACGGGTGGAGTGGAATTCAAAGTAGCACAGACCGCAAGTATGTCGGAGTCCTCCTGCATAAGATAGCAGCACCAATACTCTCGTAGTGACTCCTTCCGTCCTCGCCTGCGCGTAAATGGCTCGATGCCCACCAAATATGCCTTGAACTGTTTCTTCAAAGCGCTAATGGCGTCATGGGGATTCAGATGGGCAATCCGGGGGTTGATCTCCATGGCCTTTCGTGCCTCCTCTGCTGAGCGACCTGTGCGGTATTCATCACCGTACTCCCTTTGTAACAGCTTCAGAAGGCTCAACCCAATACCATGGAGTGCTTCAGCCTTCGTCTTGATAGCTGGCTTCTTTCCTTTCTCCCGGGTGATGGTTATGGAGGGTATTGCGAGTGGGTTTGGATTCTCAAGGATTGGAGCCGCACGGTTTTCTGCATGTAAGAAAAAAAAATTAGCTTATGCCTGACTTCAATTTAAAAAGCCATACCTGGGTCGAGAACAAAGGCGGTGAGGTAAATATTTGAAGCTCGGTCATCTTCTATAAGTTGCGAGAACCGGAAGTTTGCTATCGCGTGTATCTTTTCCTTCAGAGCTCGGGAATATTTTGCTTTCTCCTTCAGTGCATCATCTTTTACCATGATATCGTGAAGATGGGCGACAATCGCAAGCCAGTATGTATAAACATCTGATGGGTTTGTATCCTTTGCCTCAAGGCACTGAATTGCGCGAGCGAATGGCATGAGTATTGCACCTAACCGCTTTAAGTCTCGAAGGAAGATGAAAACATCTTCATCGTCATCAAAGATGTCATGAAGCATCTGTATTTCTATCCTCAGTTCACTACTAATTATCAATTTCCTGACAGCTCACCTGGCTCTCAATTCCGATGCTTTGGTCCCGAACAATTTTCTTGAATGCCGGGATACCATCGATGACTGAGTTTAAAGACCAATAAATTGTTCCAAAGCGTGTTTCACCAACTGATTGAAGGCCTCGTGGAATATGAAGCTCCTCACGAGCGAGATCAAAATGATCCTGAGTAAACGAGGACAGACTCATGAAAGCTAGTAGCTCTCGCAACTGGCTGATAATCTAAATGATAGTATAAAAATTGTCAATAAATTTCCGTGTAGAAACGAGTGTGACGTACCTCTTTGAATTCATCTAAATTGCATATATCTTTGCATGCGTTGTGAAGATTATGACATGCATCTGCCATGTCTAACAATCGGATCAGCCACTCCACAGTCAGTCTTCTTCCCTTGTTTGTATTTCCAGTGTTATCTGATGAGAGGCCGCACCAGTTATTGATGCCAATTTCTAAAATCCACTGTTGAACTTTCTTGTCAGAATTTTCACGGAGAAAACAACGGGTGATCAAACAGCACCTTTTTGGCCAGTTCAAATATATATTCGCCTGTCTGACTCAATCTTGATATGTCGTCAAGTTCCAAGCAGAATGATTGTCGATGAACAGTTGTTGCAAGAATGGAAAAGAATTTTTTCTTCCCAAGTTTTCCCCCATCGAAGGTAAGCATCAAATCGCGACAGGTCTTGAAGTAGTTGATCATTACAAGTTTAATGGCGGCGGCATGTGTCGGCACTAAACTATCTTCAAAAGTCGTTCGGCTTGGAGGGCTGTAATTCCCATTGAGTGCGTTTACAAAAGTCTTGAATTCATCGGATCCGAGAACACGAGGAGGGATCCCACAACAAACTATGAAGTTGACTAGCGCAGTGTTTGCCCTCTCCTCAAGTACTTTTTTCCCTTCAAGCCGAAAGGCCTTCATTGGTTGGCCAGCGCGGATTGTGGTATCCGAGGCTGCTAAGTTATCGACACGAGGTGTTCCTATTATTGGCTCAGTCCGTGAGCGTTTCAGGGGTGGTGCATCTCCAGTAATTCCCATGAGATCGTCGTGGGGACGTTTAACTTCTGGCGCGACGCCCATGTTCTTCATTAACTTATTCACCAGGCCAGGTTCTTTCCTGGCGAGCTCGTGAATTGCTTGCCGAACCAAGTCTCCCCCTTCCATTTTCGCCAGATAACCGCAAGCCGCTGCATGCTTCAAGATACGAGTCCTATCACGAGGCCACCCCCAGGTGGTGTGACAACCCTTGCTCGCGAGACAACGCGCCAACTTCTTGCTCTCGTCTGCCACTGGATAGCATGGTCGTGAGATCTTCTGCAACAACGGCAACGTTTTGCGTCCACCCTCCCGACGATCGTCTGGCTCGGCACCATCTACATAATTGGGGTTGATCGTATCTGCGAGGGCTTTCGTGTCGAGCTTCTTTGTCGACGTCGCACTTGATTTGGGTTGCGAGCTGGGGGCCGTTAAGTTGAACAGGGTTGTTTGGTGAGTCACATTCAATGTCGACTGCTTGGAAGCTGATTTCACAGTAGCCTTTCCTTTCGGAGCATGTTGAATGTTCTGAGGCTCGGGATCAAACTCTGGAAGCTAGGATCACAGCCAACACGTTCGGATTGTCAATCGATTGACGGAATCGATGAGATCAAGCTCTTACCTCCCTGCCGTGAGTCAATATGCACTTCTTTGCAGACTCGATCGCACTTTTTAACCATAACTCCAAGATCACTGATCCAGGATGTTTTGGCAGCCAATACTCGAGTACGTCCGCCAGCGCTTCGATGCCTGGCCCTCGTTCCTTGATGTAAAAGATACCATTATCATTTCTGGGGAGAAAGTCATGCAAGGCAGCCTCCGGTTCTCGATTAATGGCTGCTTCTTCTCCTGCATCAATTACCCAATCTTGATCAAGCGTGAAGTTCAGCAAGCGGTTGAGTCTCGACTCTGGAGGTGAGATGGGGAGTTTGTCTGGAAGGGCCTTCAAATACTGCTTGAGTTGGAGGTACTTGCCCGAGCTCATTATCGCGAGGCGGCGGCAGGGCAGGATGTTTTTCGAGTAAGACAGCTATTTGAAATTCAATCTAAATGTGACTACATGATATTGAACAACAATCTGTAATATTGCGAGTCAAGGTGGTGATCGTTCTAATGTTCCAGGAGACTGAAGGGCAAGTGTCTTTCAAGTAGAAGACCAATAGAAGACGAAATGGAGCAGTCTACACTTTCCCTCCATGACCCTGCAAATTTGCCCTAAATTGCACCCCAAGTTTGGACTTCGTGGCGCCACCCTGCAAATTTGCGCTAATTTGCAGTGCAAATTTGCAGATGCAAATTTGGGCGACCTAATTCCCGCCACACTAACTACACATGTCATTTCAAACTATTTATTTATATTTACTTACATTTATCCTCATTTTAGAATGATTCTGCATATATAGAGTGCATTCTGCAAAAGAAACTGTGTCATTTGGACCAGAAGTGGCAGAGCTAGGTAGAAATCCTTGTTTCCACCAGAATGGATTACTAAGCATTCAATATGTGCAGACAATTTCACCACACACATGGTAAAGCTGTTTGTCTTTATTTTAAACCATGTGATATCATGTGGATTCAAGTTCAGTGTACAGAAACCTATGTTTTCCAACACTACATATGTCATTTTAGACTATTTATTTGTATTTACCTACATTTATCCCATTTCAGAATAATCCTACAATTAAGGAGTGCATGCTGCTAAAAAAACCATGTCATTTGGACCAGAAGTGGCAGAGCTAGGTAGTAATCTTCAAGATGGATTACTAATCATTCAACATGTGCAAACAACTTTACCTCCTATGTGGTAAAGTTGTTTGCATTTGCTTTTAACCATGTGATATCATGTGGATTGAAGTTCAGTATACAGAGAAACCAATGTTTTCTGGGAGTGCATATGTCATTTTAGACTGTTTACTTGTATTTACCTATATTTATCCTCATTTCAGAATAATCCTGCCATTAAGGAGTGTATACTGCAAAAAAACCATGTCATTTGGACCAGATTTGGCAGAGCTACATATAAATCTTCATTTTTGGTGGACCAAGATTGATTACTAATCATTCAATATATGCAAACAATTTTACCTCCTGCATGGTAAAGTTGTTTGCATTTGTTTCTAACCATGTGATATCATATGGATTCAAGTTCAGCATACAGAAAACAACATATCCTGAGAGTACAGATGTCATTTCAGACTACCAGATTGGATTACTAAGCATTCAATATGTGCAAACAATTTCACCACGTGCGCGGTAAAACTGTTTGTCTATATTTTGAGCTATGTAACATCATGTGGATTCAACTTCAATATACAGAAACCAACATATCCTGAGGTCATTTCAGACTATTTATTTGTATTTACCTACAGTTATCATCATTTCAGAATGATCCTACAATTAAGGAGTGCAGACTGCAAAAAAAACCATGTCATTTGGACCAGAAGTGGCAGAGCTACATAGAAATCTTCATTTTCAGTGGACCAAGATGGATTACCAATCATTCAACATGTGCAAACAATTTCACTGTGTGTGTGGTAATACTGTTTGCATTTGTTTTAAACTATGTGATATCATGTGAATTCAAGATCAGTATACAGAAACCAATGTTTTCTGAGAGGACACATGTCATTTCGGACTATTTATTTATATTTACCTACATTTAGCCTCATTTCAGAATGATCCTACAATTAAGGAGTGCAGACTACAAAAAAAACCATGTTATTTGGACCAGATTTGGCAGAGCTACATAAAACCAATGTTTCCTGAAAGTACACATGTCATTTCGGACTATTTATTTGTATTTACCTACATTTAGCCTCATTTCAAAATGATCCTACCATTAAGGAGTGCATACTGCAAAAAAACCCATGTCATTTGGACCAGATTTGGCAGAGCTACATATAAATCTTCATTTTCGCTAAAAATGATGACTAAGCGATGACGTGCGCCAAGGATCGTCTGAACCTGCGCTGGGGTTCAGACGATCCTTGGCGCACGTCATAATTTGGCGTCATTTGGCTAACCCTTCAGCTTTTGCGTGCAGCTC
>NW_001889893.1:56811-59640 GCF_000143565.1 Laccaria bicolor S238N-H82
GTCATCCGCTGTCGTTGTGCATTGTCGTTCTTTGTTGTTGTGCATTGTCATTGTCATCATGCACCATCTGCTGGGGCTGATCCACATCAACTGCCAAAGACCTTCAACTGCAAGGGGGGAGATGACAAGAGGAACTCACCACCTCAGAACACCAAAGGTAATGAGAGACAACAGTGTCTGGTTCAAACAAATGTAAACCAATCCACTGTGTGTGTGGTGGATTTGTTTGTTCAAGTTGAAAGACATCTGGATGGGCAACAATGCCAAATTATGATGTACGCCAAGGATCATCTGAACCCCAGTGCAGGTTCAGACGATCCTTGGCACACATCATAATTTGGCGTTATTTGCTCCATGCCTACTACCTATTTTACTAACTTTATATGTTTTTACAGGAACACGTAGGACTTAATGACACAAACGTGTTAATGTCCGAATTGCTTCCATTTGTTTCTTGTGTCGTAAGTACATATCTTACTTCTGTGTTGATTGTACATATATTTCATCCATCTCTTGTGTTTTATCTTACTAACTTTATATGTCCTTACAAAATAGAATTTCATGACATGAATGAATGGCACAACACCAATGTACCTTTGCATCCACTGCTGTTGATGCTTATGCCCACTGCCGTCTCTACTCTTTGTCACAGCCATCCTCTTGTAAGTATACCTTCTCCGTCTTCTTATTTTACTAAGCTCGAATAGAACTTCACACTGCATTATTTGCTCAGACATATATCTATGTTACTAATCTTATACATCTTTACAGGAATACGTAGGACTTAACAATGCAAAGATGTTATATTCCAAATTCCTTTCTGACATTGTATGTACATCCCTCCTTTTCTTGTGTCTTTTCCGAATCCCCTTCCCCATCAATGTCCTCCAGCCAAGTCAAGGTGAGTGTGATCCATCAAAATAATTAACAATAGTGACTTACCTCTGACCACCAAGATCCGCCGCCGTCGTCACACAACTGACTGTGATTTATCTACACCAAGCCAACAGTGGTATGATGATGGACATGTCATATGCTTCAGAGGTCTATGACATGAGTAAGTCATTGAAAATGCATTGAGAGGTTTCATGAACACTTACCATGATTTGTACCATCAGCTGAATATCAACAACAGTAGGATGTGATGTATGCTCAGGAGGCATAGGACATAGGCAGGTAAGTCATTAGTGTTGGATTGAGACATTTTGTGAGCACTTACTGTGATTTTGTATAAGTGGTATCCAGTAAGTTGCAGCATTTCTTGTGAATACATTTATAGATGCTTTTTTCTTTTTGAGGACCAATTATGTAATGCATACTACTACAATGTATGTAATTATATTGCTTGCAGTTGTATATTATTTATCCATTTTATTTGATGTAATTTGGAGTAGATATGACAGAGTTGCAGTATTTTCAGGTATAACTTGGGCAATGACATGTCAATTATGTAATATATAGTGCAGCATTTTAAGTAATACAATTGCACGGAATTTTACCTTTTTTCTGGATTATATTTTATGTAATTCAGAGTAGATTTGACAGAGTTACAGTATTTTCTTTCAAAATTGCTAATATGAGCTGCACACAAAAGCTGAAGGGTTATTCAGACGATCCTTGGCGCACGTCATTGCTTAGTCATCATTTTTAGCGAAAATGAAGATTTCTATGTAGCTCTGCCAAATCTGGTCCAAATGACATGGGTTTTTTTGCAGTATGCACTCGTTCATTGTAGGATCGTTCTGAAATGAGGATAAATGTAGGTAAATACAAATAAATAGTCTGAAATGACATGTGTACTCTCAGATTGGTTTCTGTATACTGAACTTGAATCCAGATGATATCACATGGTCAAAAACAAATGCAAACAGACCTACTGCGCAGGAGGTAAAGTTGTTTGCACATGTTGAATGATTAGTAATCTATCTTGAAGATTTCTACCTAGCTCTGCCACTTCTGGTCCAAATGACATGGTTTTTTTTGCAGTCTGCACTCCTCAATTGTAGGATCATTCTGAAATGAGGCTAAATGTAGGTAAATATAAATAAATAGTCTGAAATGATATGTGTATTCTCAGAAAACATTGGTTTCTGTGTACTGATCTTGAATTCACATGATATCACATAGTTTAAAACAAATGCAAACAGTTTTACTGCGTGTGCAGTAAAATTGTTTGAATGATTAGTAATCCATCTTGGTGCACCAAAAATGAAGATTTACATGTAGCTCTGCCACTTCTGGTCCATTTTTTTTGCAGTATGCACTCCTTAATTGTAGGATCATTCTGAAATGAGGCTAAATGTAGGTAAATACAAATAAATAATCTAAAATGACATATGTACTCTTAGAAAACTTTGGTTTCTGTATACTAAACTTCAATCTACATGATATGACATAGTCAAAAATGAATGCAAACAACTTTACCACCAAGGAGGTAAAGTTATTTGCACATATTGAATAATTAGTAAATAGTCCCTACCTAGCTCTGCCACTTCTGGTCCAAATGACATGGTTTTTCTTGCAGTATGCACTCTTTGATTGTAGGATCATCATTAGATAATGTGTTCAGGGTTTAAAGTAGATATCCAAATATGGTAAGCTAATAAAAATAGTCATAACATGGCAGAGAAATCAGAGAAAATTGAGGATGGTGCTGATTAACTTGTGTAAGAGGCCATTGCAAGCATGGCAGGAACGAGTCCTATTTTGCAAGAGTGGTAGTGACCCATTTCTGCTTTCTTTTCGCTTTTTTTCTGGATTTGTAGCCATATTTTTTACAAACNTATTATATCTTTCTATTTGAGTGTCACTCTGGGCTCAAGCAGAGTA
>NW_001889893.1:59690-60957 GCF_000143565.1 Laccaria bicolor S238N-H82
GCAAAAATCAGAAGAAATGATGGATGGCCATTGCTGTGATAATGTTTGGTAACATTGTCAGGGTCAAGGGTACAATTCCAAATATGGTAATAGATCCAAAAATTGCTGGAAAATAGTGGAAAAACTGAAAAAAAGTTTGAATGGTATATAGAATGTCAGGCACTACCTTCAGAGTCCATACCAAAAAGAAAATATCATCCACTTTGACCAAAAACTGGAGAAAACCAAGTGAAGAATAATTTTATCTATTAGGGCCCATGTAATGGGATGATGGTCACATGACCAGTTACCAAAAATAGTCAAAAAATGGAAGTTGTAGCTCTACACTGTAAAGCGCTCCTGTTGTAGAGATAATCCAACTTTGTAGTCGATATCTGACATTTGCAGTCTGTTATTGTGAAGCGTTCACTCTGAACTTCTTGCATAGCTGAAGCCAAGAGGGAAGGAGGAGGCAAGAATGGGTGGATCTGGGATCAACACCCATAAGTGAGCAATGAGCAGTTACGAGATACTCAGCTAGCCTAACATGATTATGCATACTGTAGGAAGTTACGAGTCCTCTGAGTTTACGAAGAGACTCGTTTATTACCCCGGAACTTGAGGATTTTTTCAGTAGCACTAACACAGAATTTAGCCTTTCTCCCATGAAAATTGATGGTTTCCCATGGTCAGGGATTTTGTAGTCTTTATCCAGAGTTTGTAGTCTTCTGTTAGCATTTTTGTAGTCAACACTACAATGTCTTACTGACCATGTGAACCGTCTGGTGATGGCGCAGATTCTCGCTCAAAATGGTCATCACCGGTTAAAGGCACTTTATATACCCAACATAAGTCATATTATTTTGAATGAGCATCTATATCAACATCGACAAGGATGGTGATGGTCCTCATTCCCATGAATGATTCTTCCTTAATTATATATACCAAATGCTTTTATAATCATTTCATCTGGCACTCATGGTATATGAACTGCAACCGGCCCACCAAATACGCAATGATGCAACATGTGGGCTGGTCAAGTTGACAAGGCATTTTGTGTGTTCCTACCTCAAGTGTGTTATAGGTGGTATCAGATGTGAGCATGAATTTGTTATCTAAAAAACCCCAAGAAGAAGGGGAACAAATGATGATCATACTTTGCCAAAACCTTGCAGGAGGTTTCAGTGGTTCCTATTGTCACATGTCATTCTGTTTGGAAATGACATTGATCACAAATATTTATAGTTGTACATCAGATTTTTCAAATGCCTCTTGTGCATCATCATTT
>NW_001889893.1:61007-62619 GCF_000143565.1 Laccaria bicolor S238N-H82
CTCATACATTTTTACGTCACATCACAACATTCGCTTGGGCTACCGCAGAGTATCATGTAATACATGTGATTTTTTTCAAGATCTTGATAATCCACCTGAGAGAGTCATGTCAATACTTGATGGAACTTACAAGTCAATTAATGAATGGTTGCAACAATGGCTCATGGAACCAAGCATATGTGATTGTGGTTCTCCAATGGCAACTTCCCGAATGTATGATCAACCCCCTTCACTTCTTGTATTCAGTTTGAATACAAGTAGAGTCTCAATCAGCAAGACTATTCGTATTAAAGGCTCCAATGGTAAGTTCACAGTCCTTCCACTGAGGGGCATAATTTATTCTGGTGGATTTCACTTTACATCTTATATAATTACCCCTGGAAAAGAGGTGTGGTATCATGATGGTATGGTGACTAAGAGACGTTGCATAAAGAAGGGGCATCTTACTGATTTTACAGAAGATTCTTTGAAGACCAGTGTAGAGAAAAATTCATCTGGTGAGTCAGTTGAGCGGCATGCAGTTGTAGTACTTTACTCTAAAAAATAAATATATATTACTATATATATATATAGTTTATAAATATATAATTGTTAATATATGATAACATGTGGGCTTAAACATATAGCTACACTATAAATGCTACTACAGTTGCAAAAAAAGAGGACTCGTATCTGCCGTGCTTGCAACGGCCTCTTACACAAGTAATCTTGTCAGGGTCCAGAGTCTTGTTCCAAATTGAGTAATATAGACCTAAAAAGAGCCAGAAAATGGCTAGAAAATCAGAAAAAATGGGGGATGGTGTCCATCGCAGTGATAACATTGGTTAATGTTGTCAGGGTCAAGGGTCCAGTTCTGAATATGGCAATATATCCAAAAGTAGCCAGAAAATAGCTAGAAAATCAGAAAAAAATGGAGGATGATGCTTATTGCTAGCGATAACATTGAGTAACATTGTCAGGGTCCAGATTCTAGTTCCAAATAAAGTAATATGGTCAAGAATAGGAAAAAAATGGGGAATGGTGCTTATTGCTAGTGATAACATTGGGTAACATTGTCAGGGTCCAGAGTCTATTTCCAAATATGGTAACATAACAAAAAATAGCCAGAAAATAGGCAAAAAATCAGAAGAAAATGATGGATGGCCATTGCTGTGATAATGTTTGGTAACATTGTCAGGGTCAAGGGTACAATTCCAAATATGGTAATAGATCCAAAAATTGCTGGAAAATAGTGGAAAAACTGAAAAAAAGTTTGAATGGTATATAGAATGTCAGGCACTACCTTCAGAGTCCATACCAAAAAGAAAATATCATCCACTTTGACCAAAAACTGGAGAAAACTAAGTGAAGAATAATTTTATCTATTAGGGCCCATGTAATGGGATGATGGTCACATGACCAGTTACCAAAAATAGTCAAAAAATGGAAGTTGTAGCTCTACACTGTAAAGTGCTCCTGTTGTAGAGATAATCCAACTTTGTAGTCAATATCTGACATTTGCAGTCTGTTATTGTGAAGCATTCACTCTGAACTTCTTGCATAGCTGAAGCCAAGAGGGAAGGAGGAGGCAAGAATGGGTGGATCTGGGATCAACACCCATAAGTGAGCAATG
>NW_001889893.1:63271-78058 GCF_000143565.1 Laccaria bicolor S238N-H82
GAAGGGGAACAAATGATGATCATACTTTGCCAAAACCTTGCAGGAGGTTTCAGTGGTTCCTATTGTCACATGTCATTCTGTTTGGAAATGACATTGATCACAAATATTTATAGTTGTACATCAGATTTTTCAAATGCCTCTTGTGCATCATCATTTTGGGTGGTGGGGTATATGCCATCAAAGCTTGGGGAAATTTCTCCAATTATAGATGCCTCATGTGAGCTTGATTCCAATGTTATTGATGCTTGTTTATCAGCAGCATGCAAGATTTGAAATTACACAAATTGGCTGCTGGCTGTTCATCAAAACATGGATTGTCATATCAACAATGCACTATGTAAGTTATTATTGCCCTATTTCAGTCCAGATGCATCCTGCTCATTATTATATAACACATAATACTACAATTTAAGTAATTAAATCCTCTGGAATATTACCTTTTTTCTGCATTTTGATTGATGTAATTTGGAGTAGATATGACAGAGTTACAGTATTGTCTCTCTGAATTGTTGGTATAACCTGGGTGATGACATGTCAATTATGTAAAACATACTCCTAAATTTTACATAATTGAAATGCATGAACTTCAGGGTAGATCTGGCAGAGTTACAGTATTTTCCTTTGGAATTGCTAATATGACCTGCAGTGATGACGTCACGAGGATCTCTTGTGCCTTGCAATGATGCACGAACGTTTCCCATCAATGTGATTGGGAAACGTTCGTGCGTCATCATTTTCCTTGGTGTGCCATTGCTTAGTCATCATTTTTAGCGAAAATGAAGATTTACCTGTAGTTCTGCCAATTCTGGTCCAAATGACATGTTTTTTTTTGTGGTATGCACTCCTTAATTGCAGAACTATTCTAAAATGACAATGGATGTAGACAAATACAAATAAACAGTCCACAATTCAAAAAATTCAACATTTTCAATGTATTTTTGACACTCATGATCATGTTTGTATGACCATGGTTTGAAAATATTACAAATATATTTATAGATTCTACCAAATACTTCCAAATATATATATACCCTTCATCACATGTTGTTGCTTACTCATCTCTTTGGGGCTAAAGTAAAGAATTCTCTGTAGCTCTGCGAACTCTGGTCCAAATGACATGGCTTTTATGAGCAGCACCCCTTAATTGCAGAACTTTTTTAAAATGATAATGGATGTATACAAATACAAATAAATAGATCATAATCCAAAACATTCAACATTTTCAATGTCTACTTTATGGTCATAATCATAGTTTACAGATTCTATGAAATACTTCCAAATATATACATACCCTTCATCACATGTCATTTGATTATAAACAAATACAAATAATTAGTCATACAATAAAATGTGTAAAACAATTAACTTATCATGACTATGTATTACTTATCAAAAGTATATATAGTCTATGAGGCTAGATTTATTTGCAAAAATGGTATCAACCCAAAAATAGCTAAAGAATAGTAGAGCAATCAGAAAAAGTTGGAGGATGTCCTTACCAGTAGTAATAACATTATATATTGTGTTTACAGTCCATAGTGGACTTCCAAATATGGTAATCTATGGGAAAATAGTCATAAAATAGCACAAATTTCAGAGAAAATTGGATGATATTGCTTTACTGTTAGTGATAATGTTATGCAACAGTTAGTTAATATAGTACTCAATCTACATATTACTATAAAATGAGCAAAAATTAGGAAAAACATAGAAATGTTTCTTATCATTGTGGAACCAATACTTGACATAGTGATCGCTCAGGTAGTGGGACAGTCATTGGAATGCCTAGTGGACTACAATGATCAAAGGTGTGAGGACTCACCAAGTTGGTCTAAACAGCTTAGTTGCATGCTCGGAATCATAGAATGTGACTGTTCAGCACTGTCATACTCTGATCTCCACAAACAGTCCCAGTGGAGATTGTGACAATGAAGTTTTTGATGTCTGACTGCTGATCTCTCAAAGCTTGAAGTAAAGCTATTGGTAGGGCTTGAGTATCCAAGTGATATAAGAGGTACAAGTGGTGGCAAGAAGATATCATTTCTTTATGTACACAAGGTAAATTACAGTGATTACATAAAGTGTAATGTGTGGTGATACAAAGAATGAAGAGTGGGCATATGGGTCAATCAATGGAGGCAAGTCTCAGGAGGTAGAAAGGGTAGATAGGTAGGATAGGTAGGATACTTACTAGCATGCTACACATTGATGATGATGCTAGGGTACCCTGTTTAGAGTCTAGGGCAATAATGGCCTTGGAAATGAGGACTCGTTCCTGCCATGCTTGCAATGGCCTCTTACACAAGTATATTTGTGATGAATTTCCTTTTTTGGGTTAAAATTCCCATGGTATCAGAAACACAGCCTCTCACTTAGCTCCATAAACAACAATTGTAGCCCCTTTCCTTACCTTTATAGATATATATAAATGATGTCATGCAGACCATTCCTCATTGAGAAAAACACAAAATACTGAAAAAATTGGACACTTTTTGGAAATTGTCATGCATTTTTGACCAATATCTCAAAGAGCAAGAAAGCTGGTCTCAAGATATAGTCACATTGCATGATATGACAATATTTTTACATGGTTGTCTTGATTTCCATATTTGGATATGGACCCTGAATACTGGACACAGCCCCTTCAACACTATGGCAACAGAGAAGATCACTCTTAATTTTGGGGTATTTTTTTCTGATTTTCTGGCAACTTTTAGGTGGTTTCTATATTTAGATATTGACCCTGAACCCTGAACAAAGCCTCCCCACCTTACTAAGCAATATTCTGATTTTTACATATTTTTTGCTGATTTCTTTTACCATTTTTCCTGATTTTATGGCTGCTTTTCTGTTTAAGGGAAAAGGTTCCCGCGGTGATGAAAGGTAAATGAATCAATGAATGAAAAATTTGCCTAAGTCCTCAGTTGATAAAGAATGAGTCTTACTCGTAAACTCGTAAGGACTCATAAAATATATGCGCAATTTCGATTGATCCTGATACTTTTATAGTGTCTTCATACTGACCCCAACACAGGCGTCAAGTGCAACTTCTTTCATTGGCTAGCGGGCTCTCGAACACCCTCACTATCACCCCATCTCGCCTCAACCAGTCAGCTGCCTGCCGTTGATCAACCTGTGCTCCTGACGTCTATCTCTGATGCAGCGGGTGCACCGCCAGCTTCGCAAAAGCAATCTTGCATCACCATGGGTTGCTCTTCAACCCGAATTCGCAAAGGCTGTGGCCGACGAATGTGCAAGGCACATTGTCTCGAAGCAGGTGGTTGTGCTAACCCAGCCCACAAAGCATCACAATCAACAACGGCTCCCTACACGGTCGCAGTACCGCCCCCACCAACTCCTGTCTTTCCAGTACACATGAATCCCATTGGGGTGCCGCGCTCGACCCCTGCAGGCTTTATTGAACCCAACCCACCCCAAGGTCCTCTCAATGGCGCCGCTTCTTCATCATGCGTTCCAAGGAATGCCCGTACAGAACCCGCATTTGCCTCCCACATGACTGAGCTTTACACAGCACAAATGGCTCGCGAGGAACAGATGACAGAAGATAGGCGTCAGGTTGAAGCTACAAGATGGGAGAGTAAACGGAAGGTCCAGCAAACAGCTTTCGTTTACGCACGGATGGAGGTACGTCTTTGTGAGCTTTATATCTACAAATCACTCAATGTTTTTTTCCAGGATGGTGTCACCCCAGTTCCTTTCGAGGTCCAAGAAGGCTTCGTCTGGCCTCATTTCATCCTGAACAAGGCTGTCCTTGAGTTGGCAGGTTTTGTAGATATTGCTGCCGACACACGCTTCAACATCTTCCGCTTCAACCTTGGTCACTGGACCTTGGTGAAACTCAATCACGTCGTTGAGCTCAAGGATACCCCTCACATTTTCATCAAGGCCACCACTGTCCAACGCTGCCATGATTTTGAGGTGTTTCGTGCCACTACGTCGTCATCAGCCACAAGTCCAAACATCTGCACCAACCTTGCTGGCGAACGGGCGTATGTGAGAAAGAAAACGGTCGAATTCGAACTTTCTCAAGCGTCGAGGGCTTCGTCTGTCAAGAACAAGCACAATCTATCACCTGACCACCTTTTTTCTACGCCTAAGCGGCTGCGTTACCTACCCGATGATTCTCCTACACCTACCCTGGCAAGATATTGCCCTCCCGTTTCCCGGAAGTTTGTTGGAAAGGCTGGTCTTGGCGCGACTCGTGTTGTCAAGAAATCGGCGGCTGCAAAGGAAAGAGAGTTGATAGAATCCTACGAGAGTGATTCGGGACTTGAGCTGACCGACCTTGATCTGACCAAGCCCTTTCTGCTCCGTAACTCCTCTGGAGTGGCGTCTACATCCCAATCCACCTCTTCCTCAGTTGCCCCTGCCTCAACTGTGGCTCGTTCCATCATGCCTGCTTCCACCGCCCACACGTTACATCTCGGGCCTACTATTAAACAAGAACAGCTAGATTCCATCGCTCCTTTCCTTGTCCCCAGCAAACACATTTCAAAAAAGCCAAGGTGGCCGGCCGATTTCTTCGCCACCAGTATTGCAAACTTCTTCGATGAGGTCGAAGACAGCGCGAGTGATACAAAAGTTTGTTCACTCTTCGAAGATCACTTCGGCCGATGGGTTGACTACAAGAGGTCGACCTACTATGATCACCGTCAGCGGTGGCAAGAAGCGACGCTTGAGGCCAAGCAGGCTGTGCTGTCTGCAGGTCAAACAGAAGCTGGCTGCTGGTCCAACTTAATGTCAATGACCCGAGCACCACGGGCACATATCAAGGCTGTGCGTCGGCGCAATGCTGATCAGTTCGCTATGGTCGAGACTGATTTTATAGAGATCTCGTCAAGCTCAGACGGTGACGCGTAAACACCCTCTTTTATCTACCTTTCCCTTCACTAGATTTGTATCATGTTCTTGTAATGTGTAGTTATACTATGTATAGTACCTGTATTAGATTTGTACTGCACATTTGTTTTGTTATTATAACATGTAGCTACTATTATTTCTCCGTTCCCTGTATTAACATACATAGCCCGTTTCTGTAATAAAATGACCATCCTTCTGGAGCTTATCACGGGTCATCGCATTTCGAAGTAGAATCATGGTGTCGAGGAAAAAATTGTATCGATCGACTCGCATCTCGCGAAGAATTGAGTGGAATCCCCCTAACCACACATTGGTCTGCTCGGCAATGGAAGAATTAAAATACCAACCCTTGCCATTTTCCTCTAGCAATTCAGCATAGTCAACCGGGTTGCAGTTGCTTTGACAATACTTGTCCTTGACTGAGTGCTTGCAATTGAAGTGGAATACATCCACCGTGAGTCCCATGTCATTGAAGAAGGGGTCACCTTTGACGTGCTTCGAGAGGGAGCAGTTGTTGTCGAAAAACAAATGGTTTGGCTTTTGATGGTTAATACTGAATGTACGTTTCACAAATTCCTTCGTAAAATCAAATAAATGGATCAGAGAACATTGAAGAGAAAATGTGGGCTTACCGCGCATGTTGCAACCGCCTCTGCCCCATAAAACGTCTCGCGTGCGAGAATTATGCTGCAAGGAGTGACTAAGATCTACTCATTGTGAGTTCTCCGTCTCCCAAATTGCGCTGAGATTCTCTTCTTCGTAGGACTCCCCCCTGATGGAGGTGAGGCACCCCGCAAATCCGAAATGTCTTCGTTGATCCCATGAACCGTGTTTGGGTCCTGCTCATCTACCTCAAACTCCTCCTCCTCCACGTCACCATCAATAAGCTCCCCAACCTCAACCTCTTCAGCTATTCCATCATTGAGATGTGATACACGTTGACGCTTCAACTTCTCCTGAAGCTGGACGCGAGATTGGCCTCTCAAGATGTACACACGCTCAACCTCCCGGTGATCTGGGTGTTGGCAGGTCCTTTTGCCTTCGAGAACAGGTTCGTTGCATTTCTTGATAGCGCAGATGTTACTCAGGTTACGGTGTGTTGCACAGTAACGATCTCGTGAGGTGGTCAATGGAGTTTGGCAGTTGTGGACAGCACAACAGTTGTGTCCCAACGTTATTCCATCCATCACGGCGACCCACACAAACATAGCCGCTGAGCCAATAGCCAAATATTAACCTCTGTTGGCGGCGTCACATCGGGGATACTCACGCTCACCGTCTTTAGCAGCATAGATACATGTACACTTCTTGCACCGGTGCGAGATTTCTTTTTGTCCGTATAGTTTAATGCGAGCATTTCGCGCTTTGATAGCCTCCGTGAACCGATCCGTTTGCTCTCCGGTGTGAGGTACTATCAAGGTACTAGTTCGTTCGCGTTGGTCTTCAAGCAGAGATAGGATCGTAAATCCGTCTTGTATGTGATCACCTTTGAGTGCAGCTTTGAATTTCCAGTCAGAAGGAAGGCCATTGCCACTGGGTCCCGCAAGTGCGACCTCATATGTACGAGCACAGTTTGTAAAAGATTTCCTATGAGGAGTATCAATCCAAATTCACAATGCTTCATGGTCGAGTCAAACTTCAAACATACCATGAGATATTAGTATCAGCGCGCCACATGTGTAAAACCTTCAGCTCAACGAATTGGTGCTCTCCAACTTGAATGATTTCTGGTATTGCATTGTCGTAGTAGTTTCGCATGCCATTCTTTACGGAATAGTTGTGGTAGTAGGCTGTCTGACACCCTAACCACATTTCCGTATGAGAACAACTCCTGAAGCATAATAAACTTTCTGCGAGACGCCGCACCTTCGCATTGGAATCTTATCACCCAGACTGGGCGAACACCGTCCAAAGTGTAGAGTACGCCTTGTGTTTGGTCTGCCTTCTGGAGCTTAAGGCCCTTCGTTGGTCAGTTACAGAGACTGTCTATGCAATAGTTAACAGGAGGGTATAAAGATCCTATTACATGATTCACTTTAGAAAATGCTGAACAAAACGGAGAAACAAGGAGAACTCACTATAACCAAGGTCTTTCCCAAACAACTTGAACCTTTCATCCACAACCTTTGCTTTCTCATCGTATCCCCACACGGTGTCCTTGAGGTATGACCATAAAGTATGCGTTGATTCCGTGTCGATTTCGCATAGATTAGACAGGAGGTGCAGAATGGATTGAGGCAGAAACATTGGTGGATCAGTAGTTGGCCAGTTTGATGCTTGGGCAAGGAGGATGTCGTTCTTGAATCGGGGTGCATAAAGCAAGAAACTCGATAATTTGATGAGCACATCCTGGTTCAGGACTTCCGGGATTGAATGCGCAAGTTTGAGGAAATCATTGATTGCCATGTTTTTGAGATGATTATTGTAATTAAGTTACTTGTAAGTTACAAGAATGTAAGCGGTTGTGAGCGAGTATGTAGTTTACGATGGTCGCGAACTATTGACGCGATGACGACACGTGATCGTGTTCGGACAGGCGGACAGGCGGATCGGCGGCAGTTCGGACTCTTGAACTACGGAACGTCCTCGACACTGTTATCTACCCTCCAACAAACCAAATGAGTTTGTTTGAGCTCGTTTAGCGTCCCTCATGCTTTCCCGGCATTGTGGACACACGGATAGTCATTGTTGTGCAAAGTCTTGCCCATGTTCACCTCCTATTGGCCCTTCCTGCAATTAGCTCACCTTCCTGTCTTTGAACTCGATGTTTCTAAAGCTTTTGTAGCCTACTGGATACTCGGAACTTCTATGCCGCCCATTTGCGCTTAAACCATAACACCACCTGCTTTTTTGCGTCAAACATCTGCATTTATGTACCTTCCAACAAACTAAACGAATTCGTTTGAATCCGTTTAGTGTCTGTCAATCTTTTCCGGCATCGCGGACACGGATAGTCTTCGTTGTGCAAAGTCATACTCATGTTCACCTCCTACTGGCCCTTCCCTCCATTTTACAGGTTAGCCTGACTTAACTGTCATTTAACGAGTACTAACTAACTTTCTTATTGTTTCTATATAGCTCTTGTAACATAAGGAATGCTCGGAACCTCTATGCCACCCAGTCGCGCGCAGACTATCCCACCACCCGCCTTTTTCGTCAAGTATGCCTGTATCTACCTTCCAACAAACTAAACAAGTTCTATTGAACTCGTTTAGTGTCCCTCAAGCTCACCCAGCTTCGCGGACAAGATAGACATTGTTGTTCAAAATATATTACCCACATCCACCTCCTACTGGCCGTTCCTGCCATTTTACAAGATAGATGGTTACGACGGTGTACTAGCGACTGTGTCTGATGAAAAATATACAGGATTTTTGAGCATTGCTCTAATAACATGGCTGAAATCAACTTATATGACTAAAGTAGTGAGAGGCGTAGTATAGTGTTTGTCATTATTGTCTTTAGAGGGTCATGCAACGAAAGTTCTTATCTTTCCACTTGACTACTATCCAGCCTAAACGTGCTTGCAGCATTGTATACTCGCTCAGTCAAACATACGAACATTTTCACATTTCACACAACTTCTATCATCTTGGCCAGTCCAAACGTGCTTGTTGTGTCGTCTGGTGGATCATATCTTTGCTCAATCAATCGGGTGTCTCATTCGAACTGTACGCACAAGGCACATCGTCTTGGCCAGTTCGAACGTGTCGCTCAATTTGTGCATAGTTCCTGCCACCGTTATATCTGTCTTTCCGTTGCCTAAATGTGTCAGGCCTCAGTTCATCTTCAATCGATCAGATAATGGATCGCTTCACCTAGTATGTTATGAGTCCTTATGAGTTTATGAGTAAGACTCATTCTTTATCAACTGAGGACTTAGGCAAATTTTTCATTCATTGATTCATTTACCTTTCATCACCGCAGGAACCTTTTCCCTTAAACAGAAAAGCAGCCATAAAATCAGGAAAAATCATAAAAGAAATCAGCAAAAAATATGTAAAAAATCGGAATATTGTTTAGTAAGGTGGGGAGGCTGTGTTCAGGGTTCAGGGTCAATATCTAAATATAGAAACCACCTAAAAGTTGCCAGAAAATCAGAAAAAAATACCCAAAAATTAAGAGTGATCTTCTCGGTTGCCATGGTGTTGAAGGGGCTGTCTCCAGTATTCAGGGTCCATATCCAAATATGGAAAATCAAGACAACTATGTAAAAATATTGTCATATCATGCAATGTGACTATATCTTGAGACCAGCTTTCTTGCTCTTTGAGATATTGGTCAAAAATGCATGACAATTTCCAAAAAGTGTCCAATTTTTTCAGTATTTTGTGTTTTTCTCAATGAGGAATGGTCTGCATGACATTATTTATATATATCTATAAAGGTAAGGAAAGGGGCTACAATTGTTGTTTATGGAGCTAAGTGAGAGGCTGTGCTTCTGATACCGTGGGAATTTTAACCCAAAAAAGGAAATTCATCACAAATATATAGAGCATGCTATTATAGGTCACAAAATATAACTAACCATCCTCTTTCCTGAGATATATGCAAACAGGACTGTGGGAATATTTTACCATAAACAGAAAAATAGTTATAAAATTGGGAAAATTTGCTATAAAAAGAAAAAAAAAAGAAAAAAAGAAAAGAATAGCACACATTGTTGCTATGATATTGATGGCTAGGCTCAGAGCTCAGGGTCTATTTGCAAATATAGAACAAAACTCAGAAAATCATAAAGTGATTACATGACCAATTTCCTAATATTAAATTTAGAGTCCACAGAAAGGACTCATACATGCCATGCAAAGCACTGGCCAACACCCACAAGTCAGGATTTTGATTGATAAGAAGACTTGGACTCACGGATATTAGCGAACATTCCCGTTTTCCGACTGCACGTACATTGGGCCGCCGCAGTGTATTCCAACAGTATTATCATACCTGGAGTAGCATTTTAGTTAAAGATGAACGCACGTATGTTCTATCCTATGCTCAACACTAATGGCCTTTCAATTGATCACTGTTACTATAGCCCGATTGATCATTCGCGAGGGCACTTGCAGTCTGTCAATGGTATAATGTTCTATTCACCGAACTGTTCAGATACTGTTAGTGCTCCACGTCCCAGTCCTGATCGCGAGTCGAACAGCCTTGTCATCGATTACCACAACGATCTGTCCTCCTTGGTCAATGATCCTCAGTGGTGGACAGCAAATTTTGGTTGGCTGTCCTTTACACCTAAAAGGCCTTTCTTTGGTGGTGGTCTACTGGGGCGACTGGCAGACATATGTATTCAGGAAATCAAGGGAAAGTATTCAATGGCTGAAGACTTGATAAATAGCTGGACAAAGCTTGAATACATAATTTGCAGTGTCATCGTGATATTGGGGGGCGTGTACGAAATACCTTCTATCGGTCCTGCCTATCCTGCAGCCAGAGGATATCAGAGGCAACATGCTTATCGATCAGTAGCACATCGGGAAGCCCGAGCTTCTCGTGATATATTTGTGCTGTGGATTGGCCTATTATCGTTCTTAATAGCAGGAGCAGATAGCTTATCGCAAAAGGGCTATGAATGGCCTTCTCTTCTCGAGAATCATTTGCAATTCCATCCTGCCATTGCTGATTTAATTCGGGCATCTGACCTTGGCACATTCTCACACGAAGTTCAGCGCATTGGAGCGTTTATCTATCTTACCAAAGATGACATCGAAAAGACTCACCAACCTTCTGTTCGCTGGCTAATCACTCACAACATTCCAATCTGGTATCATAGACCTGAAATAGATGGGGAGGACCCTACTAAACTTAAACGTAAGGGGTGCCTCAATTCACGTGGTCAGTGCAAAGCTTGTTTTCCTCGAGAAATTGTTGAAGAGACAATGGTGGATCCACTTAGTGGTGCTTTAAAAATAAAGAAAGGTGAAATGTGGTTAAATACTTTTACACCAGAACTTACATACATGATTAGATGCAATACAGATGTTACTAGCTTGATGTCAGGTACAGTAATCAAAGCTGTTGTAGGGTATATCACTGATTATGTTACAAAATCAGGATTAAGTTGATATACCACATTTGATGCTGTCCGACAAGTATTCAATAGAAATTCTGAGATGATCGGAGGTAGTACAGATAGGCAAAACACAGCTCGGCGCTTGATGACAAAAATGGTAAACACATTGACTGCAAAGATGGAAATTGGAAGCCCCATGGCTTCTCTTTATCTGCTTGGAAATCCTGACCATTATACCAGCCACAAATTCATTCTTTTCTATTGGAAAAATTATGTAAGAGAGGCACGAAGTGCATGGATAGATACAGAAAATAATACAACAGAGTCATTTAACACTGAATATAAAGATGCACCAGACAAAGTAGTTTTGCAGAAGTATGATGGCACATACATTGGAATATCAAGTGTATATGATTATATCTACCGCCCAACTGCTTATGAGCGCATGTCTCTATATGGCTGGATATGTAAAGCCAAAAAAGAGAAGCGTTCAAAAGAAGAACAGCAAGAGTTTGATGTTCATTATGATAAGGATGAACTAGAATCTAATGCAGAAGATGATGGCACAGACACAGAAGGAGAAGATGAAATTAATTTTCTTGGTGGAGGAGACAGTATAGATGATGACATAGAAGATGAAGTTGGGCATCAAGATCTAGACTCTGAGGATGAACTAAATGATTACCAAATTATGTATGATGAACATGAAAGCCATGAATTTCTTCCAGAGCATCCTCAGTATTGTACTCATAAGGTTACAGTTGTTGATGAATAAAATGCTCTTGTTCCAAATTTTGTTGGAGGTGGATTACCAAGATGTGACCAAGGAGATCGAGAGTATTATTGCTCTACAATGCTCGCACTTTTCAAACCTTGGCAATGTGGAAAGTATCTTAAATTGGAAAATGAGTCATGGGATGAAGCATTTGTTGGATATTCATTTTCAGCACGACAATTAGAACTTATGAAGAACTTCAATATAAAATACAAATGCAATGATGCTCAAGATGATTATTCTGCTGAGATGAAAAAGAAAGATGCAAGAGAAAATATATTTGGGTCATGGGAAGATATTGGTGGTGAAGTTGATACCAACTGTTCTCTCATCAATGAGGATATTCCCATAGATATTGATGAAGATATGTATATGTTAGGTAATCCTAATAGCATTAATAACCAGAAACTTCATGAAATGAACAGAATTGAAAATGTAGTAAAAAATGCTGGGTGGCTGGATTCTTGCATTGGAAATATTGACCCAGTAGACACATCTTTCAAACCAGGAGAGAAACAGTCTGGCTCTCAGTGGAATGTACTTGTACAATCACTGAAAAAACTTTTTATTGCTACTCGTTCTAAAAATTTACCTGAAGCCAAAGCAATAAAAGATAAAAATAGTACATCAAATGATGAGGTAGTTGTAGATGATATAAGTTATTTAAATAAAATTTTCAAAGCAGAGAAAGAACATGAGCATCAATTGATCAATACAATTGTTCATGAATTCAGTCTTAATGATGAACAGGAAAGAGCTTTTCGCATAGTGGCAAATCATGCTACAATGACAAAAAGTGAACAACTTAAAATGTATTTAGGAGGAATGGGTGGAACAGGAAAATCACAGGTTATTAAGGCATTAATAGCATTTTTTGACAGACGTAATGAATCACACAGAATCATGATATTGGCACCAACTGGATCTGCTGCTGCTCTATTAAATGGTTCAACTTGTGGGTGTGGGCCAGTGCTTTGCATGGCATGTATGAGTCCTTTCTGTGGACTCTAAATTTAATATTAGGAAATTGGTCATGTAATCACTTTATGATTTTCTGAGTTTTGTTCTATATTTGCAAATAGACCCTGAGCTCTGAGCCTAGCCATCAATATCATAGCAACAATGTGTGCTATTCTTTTCTTTTTTTCTTTTTTTTTTCTTTTTATAGCAAATTTTCCCAATTTTATAACTATTTTTCTGTTTATGGTAAAATATTCCCACAGTCCTGTTTGCATATATCTCAGGAAAGAGGATGGTTAGTTATATTTTGTGACCTATAATAGCATGCTCTATATATTTGTGATGAATTTCCTTTTTTGGGTTAAAATTCCCACGGTATCAGAAGCACAGCCTCTCACTTAGCTCCATAAACAACAATTGTAGCCCCTTTCCTTACCTTTATAGATATATATAAATAATGTCATGCAGACCATTCCTCATTGAGAAAAACACAAAATACTGAAAAAATTGGACACTTTTTGGAAATTGTCATGCATTTTTGACCAATATCTCAAAGAGCAAGAAAGCTGGTCTCAAGATATAGTCACATTGCATGATATGACAATATTTTTACATGGTTGTCTTGATTTCCATATTTGGATATGGACCCTGAATACTGGACACAGCCCCTTCAACACCATGGCAACAGAGAAGATCACTCTTAATTTTGGGGTATTTTTTTCTGATTTTCTGGCAACTTTTAGGTGGTTTCTATATTTAGATATTGACCCTGAACCCTGAACAAAGCCTCCCCACCTTACTAAGCAATATTCTGATTTTTACATATTTTTTGCTGATTTCTTTTACTATTTTTCCTGATTTTATGGCTGCTTTTCTGTTTAAGGGAAAATGTTCCCACGGTGATGAAAGGTAAATGAATCAATGAATGAAAAATTTGCCTAAGTCCTCAGTTGATAAAGAATGAGTCTTACTTGTAAACTCGTAAGGACTCATAACATATATTCAGCACTAGGTGTGCAAAGTAAATCAAGACAAAATAGCAATGAGCATTCAACTATGGCACAGGTTAGGTCACGACTAGATGGTGTAGACTATATATTTATTGATGAAGTTTCTATGATATCATGCTATGAATTGTATAAGATAAGTGCCCAACTGGCTAAGGCAAGGAATAGTATGGATGCACCTTTTGGCGGACTCAATATGATCTTTGCAGGTGACTTTGCACAGCTTAAACCAGTTCAAGGACAGGCTCTTTATGATGGATATGTTGGTACATCAGTAGATGCCTCCATGTCAGAGAGAGGACAGCAACCTGCTATAGGCAGAGCACTTTGGCACCAAATTACTACTGTTGTTATTCTAAGAAAAAATATGAGACAAAATACACAATCAGTGGAAGATGCCAAGTTGAGGACTGCTTTGGAAAATATGAGATATGCAGCATGTACTGCTGATGACATTACATTTCTGAGAAGTTGTGTTGCAGGAAGACGGCCTGACCAACCAAAGCTGGCTGACAAATGTTTTAGAAATGTCTCTATTATTACTGCTTTAAATTCACAGAAAGATCAAATTAATGAACTAGGTTCTGCATGTTTTGCAGCTGATACTGGCCAAACTCTAACTGACTTTTATTCTGTGGATACACTAGGGGTTGAGAGTGATCCAGTTACTGGAAAAAAGCCTCGTGGAAGACCTAAAAAGACTGCCATTCAGAAAACTATAAGTCCAGGTTTGCAAAATGTACTTTGGAACTTACGTCATTCTGCATCTGAACATATTCCTGGAAAACTTTCACTATGTATTGGAATGCCTATAATGATACGGAACAATGATGCAACTGAATTGTGTATAACAAAGGGGCAAGAGGGTTATGTTGTTGGATGGGATGCAAAGGTGGGGCCAAGTGGTCAATGGATTTTGGAAACTTTATTTGTAAAACTTGATCACCCTGCCAAAACCATAAAGATTGAGGGGCTACCTGAAAATGTTGTCCCACTAATAAAGAATAGTACATCTATTGAGTGTCTCTGTCCAAGTGATCTTACCATATCTATATCACGTTCTCAGGTTTCTGTGTTACCCAATTTTGCAATGACAGACTATGCATCACAAGGAAAGACTCGACCATTTAATGTTGTAGACTGAA
>NW_001889893.1:78108-82709 GCF_000143565.1 Laccaria bicolor S238N-H82
TCTTAATGATGAACAGGAAAGAGCTTTTCGCATAGTGGCAAATCATGCCACAATGACAAAAAGTGAACAACTTAAAATGTATTTAGGAGGAATGGGTGGAACAGGAAAATCACAGGTTATTAAGGCATTAATAGCATTTTTTGACAGACGTAATGAATCACACAGAATTATGATATTGGCACCAACTGGATCTGCTGCTGCTCTATTAAATGGTTCAACATATCATTCAGCACTAGGTGTGCAAAGTAAATCAAGACAAAATAGCAATGAGCATTCAACTATGGCACAGGTTAGGTCACGACTAGATGGTGTAGACTATATATTTATTGATGAAGTTTCTATGATATCATGCTATGAATTGTATAAGATAAGTGCCCAACTGGCTAAGGCAAGGAATAGTATGGATGCACCTTTTGGCGGACTCAATATGATCTTTGCAGGTGACTTTGCACAACTTAAACCAGTTCAAGGACAGGCTCTTTATGATGGATATGTTGGTACATCAGTAGATGCCTCCATGTCAGAGAGAGGACAGCAATCTGCTATAGGCAGAGCACTTTGGCACCAAATTACTACTGTTGTTATTCTAAGAAAAAATATGAGACAAAATACACAATCAGTGGAAGATGCCAAGTTGAGGACTGCTTTGGAAAATATGAGATATGCAGCATGTACTGCTGATGACATTACATTTCTGAGAAGTCGTGTTGCAGGAAGACGGCCTGACCAACCAAAGCTGGCTGACAAATGTTTTAGAAATGTCTCTATTATTACTGCTTTAAATTCACAGAAAGATCGAATCAATGAACTAGGTTCTGCACGTTTTGCAGCTGATACTGGCCAAACTCTAACTGACTTTTATTCTGTAGATACACTAGGGGTTGAGAGTGATCCAGTTACTGGAAAAAAGCCTCGTGGAAGACCTAAAAAAACTGCCATTCAGAAAACTATTTGCAAAATGTACTTTGGAACTTACGTCATTCTGCATCTGAACATATTCCTGGAAAACTTTCACTATGTATTGGAATGCCTATAATGATACGGAACAATGATGCAACTGAATTGTGTATAACAAAGGGGCAAGAGGGTTATGTTGTTGGATGGGATGCAAAGGTGGGGCCAAGTGGTCAATGGATTTTGGAAACTTTATTTGTAAAACTTGATCGCCCTGCCAAAACCATAAAGATTGAGGGGCTACCTGAAAATGTTGTCCCACTAATAAAGAATAGTACATCTATTGAGTGTCTCTGTCCAAGTGATCTTACCATATCTATATCACGTTCTCAGGTTTCTGTGTTACCCAATTTTGCAATGACAGACTATGCATCACAAGGAAAGACTCGACCATTTAATGTTGTAGACTTGAATAGCTGTCGAACTCACTTATCTTACTATACTGCTCTTTCAAGAAGTGCTACATGTAAGGGTACTGTAATTGTACAAGGTTTTGATCCATCAAAGATAACATGTGGTGCATCTCGATATCTGCAGCAAGAATTCAGAGAGCTTGAGCTTTTGGATGATATTACAAATCTTCGCTATACAGGCAATCTACCTGGATCAATTAATGGAAAACTAGGTAATGCTATTTTATGTCAATATCAACAACTTAAAGGAAGAGGATACTGCCCAGAGAATGTAATGGGACCCATCAGATGGAGTGAGGTATATCCTATGCAAACCTTTCAAGTTATAACTGACAGTTCATGGCAAGTTATTAATAAATCATCTAAGGATGGTTTGTTATCTGACAAATTGACTAATGAAGTGAATACTGAAACAAATAAAATAAACAAAAAATTATGTGGATCTTTTATTCCTGCCCAAGGATCTAATATGATTAAGACTAACTTGAAGAGAAAGTCTGCTGATGATCCAGAAATTGAGGAGCCAAAAAAGAAAAAAGTTAGAACTAGTTTTGGCCCTACACCTGAAGTTCCCATTGGACTTGTTTGGGACTCTGTTGATTACAGCTGTTCATATGACTCACTTTTTACAATTTTATGTGAGATATGGATTTACAATCCAAGAAACTGGACAAAAGCATTTTATACATTTAGTAATCAGGGCAAACTGTTAGCAGATGGATACAAAAAAGTTATTAGAAGTGTAGATACTCTAGAAAATATACGAAATGAAGTTCGTAGATCACTCAAACATGATAACCCAGTATTATTTCCAGATGGAGCTACTGGAACTGACATTCGTGATCTACTTTACTATTTCTTCACATCAGATCATAGTGTCTCTTTGGGTTACAGAAGGTCATCATGCATTGGATGCAACAACAATCATGATATGGATAATCCTCCAGAAAGAGTTATGTCAGTTTTAGATGGAACTTACAAATCAATCAATGATTGGTTACAGCATTGGCTAGAGGAACCTAGTATATGTGACTGTGGCTCTCCCACAATTATCAAAAGGATATATGATCAGCCCCCTTCAATACTTGCATTCAGTTTAAATACTTCAAGAGTAGCAATAAGCAAGTCTATTCATATCAAGGGAATAAATGGAAGATCTACAATTCTACCATTAAGAGGTATTATTTATTCTGGTGGTTTTCATTTCACTGCTTATGTGATCACTCCTGGAAAAGAGGTGTGGTATCATGATGGTATGACAACAAGAAGAAATTGCATCAAAAAGGGCCATCTTAATGAGTTCACAGAGGATGCACTCAAATCTTGCAGAGAAAAAAATTCAAATGGAGAATTTTTTGAAAGACAAGCAGTCACAGTAATTTAATTAAAGAAATAATTGTTGAAATATTTTATTTATTATATGATGAATTAAAAATATCTTTTGGTCAAGTTACCTTCTTAAAATTATATGAGCTAGCCAGATAAAAATAAAATATTACAAAATATATTAAAACAATAAGGACATAACAGATTCAAAAAAATACTATATATATATTAGAAAATGTTTGAATTTTTAAAGCTATATAAAGTAATGTAAACATTTATAATTTGCATTGACTGCTTAAATAAAATTGGCTAATAAAAGGAGAGGACTCGTATCTGCCGTGCTTGCAACGGCCTCTGACACAAGTATCTTTCCCATATCTCTGCCATCAACATTCACTTCAGTCAACCCCCCAAGTACTAACCACTAGCTGGGATAAAATGGTAAATGATCCCAGCTAAGAGTAAGGTGGTGGATGGATCTTTTGGGACCCTGAATACCAAAAGATCCTTCCAGAATGATCCTGTCACGTATTAATTTTTGTCCACTGTCACACCAAAAGATCCTTTCCCTGCATACAAAAAGATCTTTTTCCTGTCACGTATATATTTTTGTCCACTGTCACATGATCAGAATTATCCTTTTAATATCCCATTGTCATGTATTTATTTTTGTCCACTGTCACACTAAAAGATCTTTTCCCTGACTGCAAAAAGATCTTTTCATTGTCATGTATTATTTTTTATCCACTGTCACACAAAAGATCTTTTCTCTTGTTCTGAACAGATCTTTTTTATGTCATGTATATATTTTTTCCTCCAGAGTCACAGGAGTGTCTGGGGTCCTTACTCTATAAAAAAACTCTGAGCTATTTTTTCACCTTTTCCAGCCTCTGCAGATATATTCAAGCACTGATATAACATGTTTAAGCCAGTAGTTATGGGTAGTTGCCTAGCATCACAGCTACACTCCCTGATCAAAAGTAATGTCACATGATTTTTTGGACAAAGTTGGTGCTATAACACAAGAACCAAACATTTTAAGAACTAAGGTCTGGTGTATGGAACATAGCTAAGGAGGTGTAGATTGTACATACCAAGTCTGGGGATGAATGAATGAGAACTCAGGATAAGGCAGGGCATTGACTGTGACAACTTCCAAAAATGGGATGTGACAAAATTTGGAAATTCTGAATGACTGTAACCTACTGAAAGCAATTCACCATTTGAAGAAAAGATATTTTGAACACTGGATCTCCCTGCTATTGTCATAAGCCCCATAAAGTCTCTGAGATATAAAATTCTATAGTCTTCCCAAAAAGGTAAATTTGAATTGATTCCCCTCCTTGGACATTTCCAGTTGCAAATATTGTCCAGGATTGATAGGAGAAGGTATCTATTGTTACGAGTCCTCTGAGTTTACGAAGAGACTCGTTTATTACCCTTGATCTCAAGGAATTTTTCAGCGTTCTAACGCTGAACTTTGCCTTTTTCCCACGAAAATTGATGGTTTCTCACATTCAGGGATTCAGGGGATTCAGGGTCTCTAGCCTTTTGTAGTCATCCATGTTCAGGGTTTCAGGGTTTCAGGCACTCTAGCTTTGTATGCTTCTGTCATCATTTGTGTAGTTGATGGTATATAGTACAAGGTTTTACTGACCATGTGATCTGTCCAGTGATGGCATGGATTGTCACTCAACATGGTCACAACCAGTTAATGAGAGTTCATCTATCTGCCAAACACTATTGTTCATCAGTTCTATTGCATCATTTTGTCCACAGTTGTCACATTATATATAGCTATATGGACTAGTGCATGTGGCAGCAGTTATTTATAGTTTTGTATAAGTGGTATCCAGTAAGTTGCAGCTTTTCTTTTGAATACACTTATAGATGCTTTTCTCCTTTTCA
>NW_001889893.1:82759-84024 GCF_000143565.1 Laccaria bicolor S238N-H82
TATATGAGCTAGCCAGATAAAAATAAAATATTACAAAATATATTAAAACAATAAGGACATAACAGATTCAAAAAAATACTATATATATATTAGAAAATATTAGAAATTATATTAAAACAATAAGGACATAATGGATTCAAAAAAATACTATATATATATTAGAAAATGTTTGAATTTTTAAAGCTATATAAAGTAATGTAAACATTGATAATTCACATTGACTGCTTAAATAAAATTGGCTAATAAAAGGAGAGGACTCGTATCTGCCGTGCTTGCAACGGCCTCTGACACAAGTTTATTAGCTGGATCAGCATCCTTTCCCCACTTATCTACAGAGTAAAAATGGGTCAATTTTTGGCCTGTCTCCTCAGCAAATCTTTCACACCCCATTTGATTAATTTGATCTTTTTGTGTGTGTCTTCCACATATAATTGCCACATTTCTGAATTCCTTTGAAGCAATGTTAGGTCTTCCTGGCTTTTTACTGGCTTGAAGAGTTCTCAAAAATTTAATGTCCTCAGCAGTACAATTTCCATATCTCATATTCACCAATGCTTTTCTCAGTGATGCATCTTGGGGAGTCTGAGTTTTCTGCCTCATATTCTCTCTAAGTATGACTACAGTTGTAACCTGATGCCAGAGAGCTTTTCCTACAGCAGCTTCTTGGCCACCTGGCTTTAAGCCTGAATGGACTTGTGTTCCAACTGAGTGACTGTATAGAGATTGACCACCAACAGGGGGCAGTTGGGCAAAATCACCAGCAAATATCATATTAATTCCACCATATGGCTTATCAAAATTATTGAGTGCTTTGGCTAACTGTGAAGCAATTTTATACATGTCATGGCATGAGAGCATTGATACCTCATCTAAGAATATATAGTCAACTCCATCTAGTCTAGCTCTGACTTGAGCAATGCTTGTAGCCTCATTTCTGATACCCATTCCACTCATTGGCACACCCAAAAATGAATGATAAGTTGATCCATTCAGAAGAGCAGCTGATGATCCTGTTGGTCCAAGCACAATAAATCTATGAGACTCATTTCTCTGTTGAAAAAAATAAATGAGGGCTTTGAAGACTTGTGATTTTCCAGTACCACCCATGCCACCCAGATACATTTTTAATTGTTCAGTCTGAGGTTGAACTGCATGATTTGCAACCATTCTAAAGGCTCTTTCTTGCTCTCTGTTAAGGGAATATTTTTTTCCAACTTTATCAATCATCCTTTGTGCTGATTTTCTTTGGGTTTGAATCTTTGGTA
>NW_001889893.1:85333-86343 GCF_000143565.1 Laccaria bicolor S238N-H82
ATTCTAGCTGTTAAACAGTTGCTAGCCTGTGTTACAATTTTTCTTGCCTTTTCTTTTCTTTCTAAAGACCCTCCCAACATTTCAGAATTTCTGTCATATACACTCTTAATAGCATCAAATATTGCATAAGTTTTTAACCCAGGCTTAGTCACATAATCTGAGATATATGCCACTATAGCTTTGATGGCTGTTCCAGATAGAAGGCTTGTTACATCTGAGTTACATCTGAGCAGATAAGTGACTGGAGGAGATAGTGTATTAATCCATTCCTCTCCCTTCTTGACATTCAAGGCCCCAGTATTTGAATCCACCTCTGTCTGATCATATAATGGTCTGGGAAATCTAGCTTTACATTTTCCCTGCTTATTCATACATGTAGGTCTATCCCTCTTTGCAGCTTTTTTACTAGCTGATCTGTTTCTTCCACAATCATGTACATTAGACCTCAGAATGAGATCATCTACTGTCTTTGCATATTCTTGCCACCAGGTGCTAAGATTTTCACATTTTTCACAATTATTGCAGTCACAAAATGGAGGAGGTGCTTCAGGTAAAGTCTGGGTTGGATCCTTATAATTCTTGTTTTGATTTTTCTCTATATCTACCTGGTGCTTCACCTTATCCATTGGCCCTGTTATAAATTCACCAATGTGGACAGCCTCCAAATATTTAACTATTTTCTTTTGAAAGTCTGAAAAAGGATCCATGATTTTGTCTCTGATTTCCTGAGGAGTTAAAGCTCCTTTGATCCAAAGTAGCATATGCAAATGTAAAGTCAATCTTCCCTGTTGTTCCACTGTTGCATAAAATGCCTCTGTATCTCCATACAGTCCTCTATGTTTTTCACCCACACCAAGAACATGCTTGATGAACATCTCAGTTATGAAGTGGAAAAATCTAGCACCAGCTACAGGATTATTTGCAATTAATTTGTATCTTTCATCATATTCTCTTAACAATGGACTAAACTTTTCCTTAGTATCAGCAAAGGGGATCCTCAGAGTCGACCG
>NW_001889893.1:86571-87351 GCF_000143565.1 Laccaria bicolor S238N-H82
CTGTCCATCGCTTTACGGAGCTAGTCGCTTCGGATTCTATTCACTCAATATGTACCCAATTCAACTGTAATTGGTGTACTGTCCTTCCCTCATAGTTATTGAAGTATCCCCTGCTAATACTATACAATAATCTATCATAGCTACTGCTCTTTGTTATTGAATACCGAAAAACCAGTCACAGCTTTTCTCAACTTGCCAGCTTGTTGGAACTTGTCAAATGATTTCACAACTCAACTTGTGAGATTTTTGGATCTACTTGTCAACTTGTGACTTGCGGCTTGTTTGGACTCATTTGGACTTGTACGAGTTGAAACAAGCCCAAACAAGTCGTGACAAGTGGACTGTAGAAATACTGATGGAAAGATGACTTTGCTATGAGAGGACGGCCATGCAAGAATGGTTCATGGAAGAGTGGGACTGTGTAATGAAAGGATTTGAATATGCAGAAGATGAGAATATTGAATACCAAATGACTCTACATGTAACCTTTCTGACTTGGTTATGCTTTAAATGGCAAGACAAGTTGCATGAAATTCCATCACACAAAGTCATTCCTTTGTCATGGGGGCCAACTTTAGAACAGCTAACAACAGCACGGAGTGAAGAAATTACTGAAATGACTGATGAAAAATGGGAGGTAGATTTTGATTCTGATGGTGAAGAAGGTGAAGAGGAGGATAGGGATGAAACAGAACTGATTGAGGCAATGGAGGAATTAGCTCTATCTGATGAGTTCCGCAGTGAAAATTACTATTGAATAAATTGATGTACAGTTGAGTG
>NW_001889893.1:87401-92293 GCF_000143565.1 Laccaria bicolor S238N-H82
TTTCGTCTTTCTGGAATGAGCCCGGAGGTACGTTCCAAATATGATTGCAACTCCCCTATTACTTGTGATATATCTGCCAATAGCTCATTAACGAGTGCTATATTCGCGTCCGCGCTATCTAAGTAAATGATATCCCTTCTGGCTAGGGTTTTCTTTGCGATTAAGTTAGAAATGCGCTGTAAAGTAGAAAGCTCCTCGTCTCTCTCTTGTTGGTATTCTTCCATAAGCTTGGCCATTGGTGAGCTTGCATATCCTCCTTCACCGCCTGGACGGAACAGTTGAGTCATACTAGTTTCTGTCGCCGACATGTCTTCTACTTCCTGTGACGGCGTATTCCTCGAAGATAATGTCGTTACTGAAGGAGGTGATATGGGACTAGGGTTGTTTTTAGAGTTGGATGGAATAGAGGGACTGGATGACTGTAGATGAGTTTGTGGAGAGTCGGGGAATTGAGTAGGAGGGGAAGTCAGAATTTCTCCGGTTGCTGTGATGTCCATAGTAGGAGTAACGGGAGTAGGGGATTTGAAATCGAATGCTAACGACGATTCGATAATGGAGTCGGCTAGACGAGGTTGAAAGGTAGTCTTAATGGGGTTTCTAGCTGGTTGGAATAGGTGATGTCTGAAGGTGACGTTTCTTCCTGAGGTAGAAGCTCCTTTGTTTTGCTTATCCGATGTCTGAAAGCGACTAGTATAGTCGGCTCGTAAAGCGGGTTTGAGAGTTGAAGGAGTAACAGAAGGAAGTCAAGTGCTGGCAGGTAATCCCGGTGATTTAGTACTGCCGATGGTAGAAGATTGTTTCATTGGCGAGACAGATCTAGATGATCTTTGGAAAGGTAAGCTGAGAGAAGAAGGGGGAGCTCCTCGCCTTGATCGTGATGCTCCCGATCTATTCGATCTCTCTCTATCGTCCTCTCCAAGGTCCAAGTCTGCTGTTACGCCGGCCAGGTTGCTGTTGGTTCCCACAGTGTCCACCTTTGCGCAACCCTGTTCTAAGGGGATTTAGTCGCTGAGTGGGATTCTTACCAACGGCGAGTAAGTCTGGCGAACGTTGAATGTAAGGGTTGAGTAATGGTGTGATGACCCTAAATGCAGGCCTGAATCTAGAGAGAAAGAAGAAGCCTGATCACGCAAGAGTCCGCTTATGCCCTGGATAACCACGAGCGCGAATGTCTCAACCTTCTCGGAAAGCCGCAGAAGGGAGTGAACAAGTCCCTTCGGAGAAATGGGAAAATACAAGAAAGCTTTGTTAGCTTTCACAGGAGACACAAGCTCCTAAAGTTAGTTCTATAGGAACTGACCTTGATCTCTTCGAACGCGAATCTTCAACAGGCTTGAGGTGAGTCATGAGTACGATGCTCGTGCAACGAGATAGGAAAAGAATATGGTGTAAGAAGAAGTAATGTTCTTTTCTGTTTACAAGGTAGTTATACTAAATGTGACTAAACATGACTAAGCGTGATTGCATGACTCTGAAGATTGTAGAAGAGGAATTGCGCTAGAGAAGGATACAAACATCGTTGAATAGGAAATATAACGAGAGAGGGGAATGCCTTAGTATTGACCCCTCACACCTATGGAAGTTGACTCAGACTCCGATGACTACGATGACGATGAGGATCTGGATTTTGTATATTGTAAGTTGATCTTATGTTGAGTTAGCCAGTTATTTGACCACTCATCACATACATAGATGATCATCTTGGCGATTTTTTCAAGAAACTTGACATGTCTCAGATCACTTTGGCTTTCAGAGACTTTTCGTTCAGCAAAAACAAGGTCTCTGACAGTTCAATGGTTTTGGGACAAAGTGGATTGACTTCATTGGGCAATTCTTTAACGACAATACGTGAATGCCCCACCTCTATGGACACAGCGCTCGCCATTCCACAGATGTGGCACAACATCATCAACACAACTGCAGATATCGAAAGAAGACATCTTGAATCCTGCATATTACGAGCATGCATAATGTGGGCTGCACTTAGTCTGAACATGTGGGTGGAGAATACAATTGATAGGGTGCAATCAGGCAAAGCCAATAAGTCATGGGTCAATAAACTGGTGTCCCAGATTGATAATGCGCTCAATTCGAAAGCTCCTGTGGGAACAGAGATCATATTGAGATCAGAAGACTTTCTTGCCCAGCTTCCACCTACTACGTATAAATGGTCCAAACCCCGCTTTACCTATGACACAAAAACAGTCAAAGAGAGAATCAAATGTATTGCTCATGATAGTATTTGAGCATGGCTAAGCTTTCCAAATGATAGGAAGACTGCGATGCAGTGCACATTTCTGCATACTCTTGTATCTCGCACACATATATCAGTGCTTCTTCTTGACATGGTGTGGGTCACATATCGCTATCCATTCAAAGTTGTTCTTAACTCATGTGCTGGATGGCATGTATCTCGTGAATGTATGGATGAGTTTAAGAATCAATACTATATCCACCCTTTTGTTAACATGCAAACAGAGGAATACCAGGCATTGGGCAGACTGAATGAGGAGTTTATGGGAGTATTCACAAGTATGTGAATGGGATTAGCAGTTGAGTCTCAACAAAATGTCAGTACTTCACTTCACTTTATTTTTGATATTCAAATGTTTACAAATGTTCAGCAGACTTCCCATGGAGGGATTGATGAAGATCATCAAGATGAAACAACCATGCCGCTGCTTACATCTTCAGAAGCACGCAGAAAGAAGATGAAAGTGTTCCTTGACTACTTACACCATTTGATGCCACTCATAAAAAATGGCTTTACCTCCTACCTCAATTCCAGCGATCCCATCCTGAAACGTGTTGCTAAATCACCCGATTACGAGTCCTCTGAGTTTACGAAGAGACTTGTTTATTACCCTTGATCTCAAGGAATTTTTCAGCGTTCTAACGCTGAACTTTGCCTTTTTCCCACGAAAATTGATGGTTTCTCACATTCAGGGATTCAGGGGATTCAGGGTCTCTAGCCTTTTGTAGTCATCCACGTTCAGGGTTTCAGGGTTTCAGGCACTCTAGCTTTGTATGCTTCTGTCATCATTTGTGTAGTTGATGGTATATAGTACAAGGTTTTATTGACCATGTGATCTGTCCAGTGATGGCACGGATTGTCACTCAACATGGTCACAACCAGTTAATGAGAGTTCATCTATCTGCCAAACACTATTGTTCACCAGTTCTATTGCATCATTTTGTCCATAGTTGTCACAGTATATATAGCTATATGGACTAGTGCATGTGGCAGCAGTTATTTATAGTTTTGTATAAGTGGTATCCAGTAAGTTGCAGCTTTTCTTTTGAATACACTTATAGATGCTTTTCTCCTTTTCAGGGCCAATTATGTAATGCATACTACTACAATGTATGTAATTAAATTTCTTGCAGTTGTATATTATTTTTGCATTTTATCTTATGTAATTTGGATCAGATATGACAGAGTTGCAGTATTTTCTTTCAGAATTGCAGATATAACCTGGGAAATGACATGCCAATTATGTAATACATAGTGCACAATTTTACATAATCGAATTGCGCGGAATTTTACCTTTTTTCTGGATTTTATTTTATGTAATTCGGATTAGATTTGACAGAGTTACAGTATTTTCTTGCAAAATTACTAATATAAGCTGCATGCAAAAGCAGAAGGGTTAGCCAAATGATGCCAAATTATGACGTGTGCCAAGGATCGTCTGAACCTGCGCTGGGGTTCAGACGATCCTTGGCGCACGCCATCGCTTAGTCATCATTTTTAGCGAAAATGAAGATTTGTTGTAGCTCTGCCAAAGTGTGGCAAAGTTCTTTGCATCTGTTTTGAATGACTTGCTTTCAAACAAATGCAATCAAAACTACCGCACGCGCGGTAATTTTGTTTGTTCAAGTTGAGAAACTTCTGGATGGGCAACAACACCAAATTAGTCATCATTTTTAGCGAAAATGAAGATTTGTATGTAGCTCTGCCAAATCTGGTCCAAATGACATGGTTTTTTTTGCAGTATGCACTGCTTAATTGTAGAATCATTGTGAAATGAGGATAAATGTAGGTAAATACAAATAAATAGTCTGAAACCAAAGTTTGTAGTATATCTGTAAGCTTTGGTATGCATATTGAAGTTGAACTCATGTGATATCTAAAACTTGTGTATGAGGCCATTGCAAGCATGGCAGGAATGAGTCCTATTTTGCAAGAGTGATAGTAACCCATTTCTGGATTTCTAGCTATATTTTATTACAAACTAGTATATCTTTCTATTTGATTGTCATCTTGGGCTTTAAGCAGAGTACCTCAGTATCGTCAATGAGCAATATTTCTTATTTGGAAGTCCATTTAGACCCTGAAACTGTTACTCAACATCATCACTAATTATCAGCACCATCCTTAATTTTCTCTGATTTTTCTGCCATTTTATGACTATTTTAGACTATTTATTTGCATTTACTTACATTTATCCTTATTTCAGCATGATCCTGTATATAAACAGTGCATTGTGGAAGAGAAACTGTGTCATTTGGACCAGAAGTGGCAGAGCTATGTAGAAATGTTCATTTCCACCAAAATGTGTTACTAATCATTCAACATGTGCAAACAATTTCACTGGTAAAACTGTTTGTCTTTGTTTTAAACTATGTGATATTATGTGGATTCAACTTCAGTACACAGAAACCAATGTTTGCAAAACTACAGATGTCATTTCAAACTATTTATTTATATTTACTTACATTTATCCTCATTTTAGAATGATTCTGCATATATAGAGTGCATTCTGCAAAAGAAACTGTGTCATTTGGACCAGAAGTGGCAGAGCTAGGTAGAAATCCTTGTTTCCACCAGAATGGATTACTAAGCATTCAATATGTGCAGACAATTTCACCACACACATGGTAAAACTGTT
>NW_001889893.1:95819-103172 GCF_000143565.1 Laccaria bicolor S238N-H82
TAGCATTTTGAAGAAATACTGTACTCTGTCAAATCTACTCCGAATTACATAAAATAAAATCCAGAAAAAAGGTAAAATTCCGCGCAATTGGATTGCGTAAAACGGTGCACTATATATTACATGATTGGCATGTCATTGCCCAAGTTATACCTGCAATTCTGAAAGAAAATACTGCAACTCTGTCATATCTACTCCAAATTACATCAAATGAAATGGAAAAAATAATATACAACTGCAAGCAATATAATTACATACATTGTAGTAGTATGCATTACATAATTGGTCCTCAAAAAGAGAAAAGCATCTATAAATGTATTCACAAGAAATGCTGCAACTTACTGGATACCACTTATACAAAATTACAAATGACTGCTGCCATATGCACTAGTCCATTCAACTATATATAATGTGACAACCATACAATGGACAAAAACAAGGCAATAGAATTGATGAACATAGAAGAACTGCTGTTAACTGGGAATCCACCCCATCACCCAACAGTTCACATGGTCAGTAAAACCTTGTACTGTCAACTACAAAAATGATGTGAAAACTACAAATAGCACAGCTTTGCCCCTCCCCTAAACCCATTCATTAATCCTGCTCTCTCAAAAATGAGAACAGAAGCACAACTCACCCCCTTGAAATAGTTGATATCAGCTTGAAATCCATCCTTCCGCTATCCACAAAGTGCGTGTGCACACTTGCCCCATCATCCCTTGAGTCCCACGTAATCTTTACAGGAACTTGGCAGATCGCCACATGGGATAATGACAACAAGTATGCCAATGCCCCTGCTCTACCTGCACTGTTCCTCACGCCACTGGATGTCAGCTATGATGAGCAGGTGATGGACATAGGTCCTTGGTACAATGTGGGTCGAGAGTATCAAAAATCTACCAGAGGATGCGTGAGCATCAATGGTAGTCAACGGTACTCAAGAATGTGTAGGGGTAACTGGGAACTTACTTGCGAAAAGTTCAGACCCTTGTCATTCGCTGTCATTGTGCAGTGTCATCCGCTGTCGTTGTGCATTGTCGTTCTTTGTTGTTGTGCATTGTCATTGTCATCATGCACCATCTGCTGGGGCTGATCCACATCAACTGCCAAAGACCTTCAACTGCAAGGGGGGAGATGACAAGAGGAACTCACCACCTCAGAACACCAAAGGTAATGAGAGACAACAGTGTCTGGTTCAAACAAATGTAAACCAATCCACTGTGTGTGTGGTGGATTTGTTTGTTCAAGTTGAAAGACATCTGGATGGGCAACAATGCCAAATTATGATGTACGCCAAGGATCATCTGAACCCCAGTGCAGGTTCAGACGATCCTTGGCACACATCATAATTTGGCGTTATTTGCTCCATGCCTACTACCTATTTTACTAACTTTATATGTTTTTACAGGAACACGTAGGACTTAATGACACAAACGTGTTAATGTCCGAATTGCTTCCATTTGTTTCTTGTGTCGTAAGTACATATCTTACTTCTGTGTTGATTGTACATATATTTCATCCATCTCTTGTGTTTTATCTTACTAACTTTATATGTCCTTACAAAATAGAATTTCATGACATGAATGAATGGCACAACACCAATGTACCTTTGCATCCACTGCTGTTGATGCTTATGCCCACTGCCGTCTCTACTCTTTGTCACAACCATCCTCTTGTAAGTATACCTTCTCCGTCTTCTTATTTTACTAAGCTCGAATAGAACTTCACACTGCATTATTTGCTCAGACATATATCTATGTTACTAATCTTATACATCTTTACAGGAATACGTAGGACTTAACAATGCAAAGATGTTATTGTCCAAATTCCTTTCTGACATTGTATGTACATCCCTCCTTTTCTTGTGTCTTTTCCGAATCCCCTTCCCCATCAATGTCCTCCAGCCAAGTCAAGGTGAGTGTGATCCATCAAAATAATTAACAATAGTGACTTACCTCTGACCACCAAGATCCGCCGCCGTTGTCACACAACTGACTGTGATTTATCTACACCAAGCCAACAGTGGTATGATGATGGACATGTCATATGCTTCAGAGGTCTATGACATGAGTAAGTCATTGAAAATGCATTGAGAGGTTTCATGAACACTTACCATGATTTGTACCATCAGCTGAATATCAACAACAGTAGGATGTGATGTATGCTCAGGAGGCATAGGACATAGGCAGGTAAGTCATTAGTGTTGGATTGAGACATTTTGTGAGCACTTACTGTGATTTTGTATAAGTGGTATCCAGTAAGTTGCAGCATTTCTTGTGAATACATTTATAGATGCTTTTTTCTTTTTGAGGACCAATTATGTAATGCATACTACTACAATGTATGTAATTATATTGCTTGCAGTTGTATATTATTTATCCATTTTATTTGATGTAATTTGGAGTAGATATGACAGAGTTGCAGTATTTTCAGGTATAACTTGGGCAATGACATGTCAATTATGTAATATATAGTGCAGCATTTTAAGTAATACAATTGCACGGAATTTTACCTTTTTTCTGGATTATATTTTATGTAATTCAGAGTAGATTTGACAGAGTTACAGTATTTTCTTTCAAAATTGCTAATATGAGCTGCACACAAAAGCTGAAGGGTTATTCAGACGATCCTTGGCGCACGTCATTGCTTAGTCATCATTTTTAGCGAAAATGAAGATTTCTATGTAGCTCTGCCAAATCTGGTCCAAATGACATGGGTTTTTTTGCAGTATGCACTCGTTCATTGTAGGATCGTTCTGAAATGAGGATAAATGTAGGTAAATACAAATAAATAGTCTGAAATGACATGTGTACTCTCAGATTGGTTTCTGTATACTGAACTTGAATCCAGATGATATCACATGGTCAAAAACAAATGCAAACAGACCTACTGCGCAGGAGGTAAAGTTGTTTGCACATGTTGAATGATTAGTAATCTATCTTGAAGATTTCTACCTAGCTCTGCCACTTCTGGTCCAAATGACATGGTTTTTTTTGCAGTCTGCACTCCTCAATTGTAGGATCATTCTGAAATGAGGCTAAATGTAGGTAAATATAAATAAATAGTCTGAAATGATATGTGTATTCTCAGAAAACATTGGTTTCTGTGTACTGATCTTGAATTCACATGATATCACATAGTTTAAAACAAATGCAAACAGTTTTACTGCGTGTGCAGTAAAATTGTTTGAATGATTAGTAATCCATCTTGGTGCACCAAAAATGAAGATTTACATGTAGCTCTGCCACTTCTGGTCCATTTTTTTTGCAGTATGCACTCCTTAATTGTAGGATCATTCTGAAATGAGGCTAAATGTAGGTAAATACAAATAAATAATCTAAAATGACATATGTACTCTTAGAAAACTTTGGTTTCTGTATACTAAACTTCAATCTACATGATATGACATAGTCAAAAATGAATGCAAACAACTTTACCACCAAGGAGGTAAAGTTATTTGCACATATTGAATAATTAGTAAATAGTCCCTACCTAGCTCTGCCACTTCTGGTCCAAATGACATGGTTGTTCTTGCAGTATGCACTCTTTGATTGTAGGATCATCATTAGATAATGTGTTCAGGGTTTAAAGTAGATATCCAAATATGGTAAGCTAATAAAAATAGTCATAACATGGCAGAGAAATCAGAGAAAATTGAGGATGGTGCTGATTAATAGTGATGATGTCAAGTTTAAATAGACTTCCAAATAAGAAATATTGCTCATTGATGGTGATGATACTGAGGTACTCTGCTTGAAGCCCAGAGTGACACTCAAATAGAAAGATATACTAGTTTGTAAAAAATATAGCTACAAATCCAGAAAAAAAGCGAAAAGAAAGCAGAAATGGGTCACTACCACTCTTGCAAAATAGGACTTGTTCCTGCCATGCTTGCAATGGCCTCTTACACAAGTCATAGTATTGTACATATACATAACTATTACTGTTCCATAATCTTATTTGACCACATTCACAGGAATAAAGCATGCAATAGCTAATAAAACTTTAGAAAACTATGAAAATTAAGAGACATATAGTCAATATGGTTCCCAGAAATCCTGCTTCCAAGGGGTTACAGTTAATATAGATGTTTTGGAATGTCAATGTTAAGTGCTTCTACCTATCTCCTGAGTTTTGGGCACAGATGCTTCTCAAATGGCCCACAAAGCTCACTGAAGCATGACAGAGAGATTTCCAAATCAGGCCTAGAAAAGTCTAGGGGTCTCAGATCCTTGTATAAATAGGACCTCTGTTTATTTCTTTGGGATAGTTACTATATATGAGAAGTGCCTTGTGAAATATTTTCAGCCCCAATTCACCAAGAAAAATGTCAAGGATTGGTCAAGGATGATTGCTCTATGCAAAATGTACTTTTATTGGAGACTTTTCAAGTTATACCCAGTGTAAATTTATTTGCTATCATATTATATTGCAGGGGTTGTTTAAAGGACATCCTGAGTCTCCATGGATCAACTCAAAAGGATGGTAGCATTTTTTCTTCTTGCAGAAAAGAAGGACCAATGTTGTAGATACTTGTTTACTTTCAGAAAAACTCTGGAAATTAACTTCTACAGACATCATGCGATGTTCATTTTAACATTTCTACCTACCTTTTGTATTATATGCACCACAAACATTAATAGGGAGTCATTTTGCCTCACTCCAACAAATATATTGAGTGAAAAATACATAAAGGGGAGAATAAGTTCAAATTTACCTTTTAGGGGAGGATATAAAAATTTCTAGCCCAGAGACTTTATGAAGCTCATAACAATAGCAGGGAGATCCAGTGTTCAAAATATCTCTTCCTCAAGTTGTGAATTGCTTTCAGTAGGTTGCAGTCATTCAGAATTTCCCATTTTGTTACATCCCATTTTTGGAAGTTGTCACACTCAATGCCCTGCCTTATCCTCAGTTTTCATTCGTTCACCCCCAAACTTGGTATGTACAATCTACACCTCCTTAGCTATGTTCCATACACCAGACCTTAGTTCTTAAAATGTTTGGTTCTTGTGTTATAGCACCAACTTTGTCCAAAAAATCATGTGACATTACTTTTGATCAGGGAGTGTAGCAACTGCCAGACTAGGCAGCTTTGGCCTACAGTATCTAGAGGGGCTGTAAGGAGCTTGCTGCTTCCAATGATGAGCTTGGAGATTGAGAAAATGCTAGGAACTGCTTTCAGAGTACACTTCACAAAAGGAAATCTCAGCTAGTTTGATGAAAATGGAAGAAAAACAAGATAAAGATGTCTCTACCCATCAGGGTCGATCCAATGGAATGTTGGTCACATGACCAATTAAAAGTTGTAGCCCTACACTGTAGCTTACTGAATCTGGTCAAATTATATTCTAAAGTACTCCTGTTGTGGAGATATTATGTAAAAGATTGTTCTGAGTGCTGTGTTTTTTTGCATTTTTCTCTATGAATACAAAACCAAAGAAGATAATTTCAAAACATTTAGAGAGCTAAAAGAAAGGGCTACAATTATTGTACCATAGGGAAAATGACCAAAAAAGGAAGGTGTATGCCCTAAAAGGGAAACTGACACTGACAGACTACAAAGGTCAGTATGGACTACAAAGTTATTGAGTACAAGCTAGGGTTAGGGTTGAATACAAGCTAGGGTTAGCTAAGGTTGAATACAAAGTCTACTGATAGAGTAGAAAAGACTACAACAATTAGATTAGACTACCAAGTTAGGGTTAAGGTTCACTAGATTAGTGTTCACTACAAGCTAGGGTTAAGGTTGACTACAAAGTTTACCAAAGTTAGACTTATACCATCAAGTTAGGGTTAGGGTTGACAAGTGAGGGTTAGGGTTGACTCTACAAAGTTAGGGTTAGGGCTGACCACAAGCTAGGGTTAGGGTTGACCACAAGCTAGGGTTAAGACTTACACCACCAAGTTAGGGTTAGGGTTGACTATAGACTACAAAGTTAGGGTTAGAGTTGACTACAAGCTGGTGTTAAGGTTGACTACAAAGTTTACTGATCGACTACATAAGACTACAAAGGTGGGATATAGACTAGACCACAAAGGACTACAAAAGTCAAACTTCAACTACAAAGTCTACTGATAGTCTACAAGAACTACAAAGGTTGAACTTTTACTACAAAGTCAGAGTAGTTAGTAGTCACTGCTTTTTGAGACTACAAACGTCTGTAGTGTCTGCTTTTTCCATTACAAGAGTTTGCACTAGGCATATTTCATTGTGTTGTCTGCTTCTGTAGACTACAAATGTTTGTATTGTTCACTTTTCTGACATGTAATTGACTATATATAGGTTCATAGGAATATGGTTGAAGGATTGACCATCAGAAAAGGCTATTCTATACTTTCATTTCATATTGATTGCTACTGTCTTATCTCAAAACATAGTCATAGGTTCATGGAGATATAATTGAAGAGTTGAAGTGACTTTATATGTTGCCATTCCTGCATCATAAGTTGTTGAGATCATGCACAAGTTGGCTTTCATATCAGAAGAGGCTATTCTATGCTTTCATATTGGCAACTAGTGTTCTATCTCAAGACATAATCAGCTTACATCATAACCTGACTTTGTTGTTGAAAGTAAGAATATATGCCAGGACCAATCAGCCCATCATTCATACAGTACTGTGGCACTGAAACAACTTATATCAAAGTTGACTCTGTTTTCAGACAGGACAGTAGCTAGACAGAACAGTAGCTATTGATATGAAGGTAAGAGTAGCTGCTTCAGCCACAAATATGAAATGAAAGCATAGAATAGCCTCTCTTGATATGAAAGACAACCTGTGCATGATGTCAGCAACTCATCCTGCAGGACCAATCAGCCCATCATCCATGAACTCATATCATTGACTCTGTGTTGAGACAGAATAGTAGCTATTGATATGAAAGTATAGTAGCTTCTTCTAATGTGAAAGACAACTTGTCCATGATGTTGCAGCAATGGCAATATGTGGATTCATGTCAATCCTTCAACTACATTCCTATGAATTTATACATAGTCAAGAACACTATAACCAAATACATGTCAGAAAAGTGGACTACAAGTTTTGTAGTCTCAAAAAGTGAACACTACAAACTTTTGTAGGCTACAGAACCAGTCTAAGTGACTTTTGTAGTCTTTTTGTAGTCTTTTGTAGTCTAGTCTATGTCCTACTTTTGTATTCTTTTGGTAGTCCATCAGTAAACTTTGTAATCAAGTCTAACCTTTGTAGTCAACTCTAACTCTATCTTGTGGTCAACCCTAACCTACCTTTGTAGTGTAAGTCTGGTGTAGTCTTTTGTAGTCTATCAGTAAACTTTGTAGTCTGAGTCCAACTTTGCTAGTCTTTTCCAGTCTATCAGTAAACTTGGTAG
>NW_001889893.1:103222-107123 GCF_000143565.1 Laccaria bicolor S238N-H82
CCTCAAAAGTTGGAATCACCTTACAAATTTTGACATCAAGCTAGAGTTCAGGTTGACTATAAAGTTTACTGATAGACTACAAAAGTTGGACATACACTACAAAGTTAAGGTTAGAACCAACTTCAAAGTTGACTACAAAGTTTGGCTTAGGGTTAACTACCAAGTTTACTGATAGACTGGAAAAGACTAGCAAAGTTGGACTCAGACTACAAAGTTTACTGATAGACTACAAAAGACTACACCAGACTTACACTACAAAGGTAGGTTAGGGTTGACCACAAGATAGAGTTAGAGTTGACTACAAAGGTTAGACTTGATTACAAAGTTTACTGATGGACTACCAAAAGAATACAAAAGTAGGACATAGACTAGACTACAAAAGACTACAAAAAGACTACAAAAGTCACTTAGACTGGTTCTGTAGCCTACAAAAGTTTGTAGTGTTCACTTTTTGAGACTACAAAACTTGTAGTCCACTTTTCTGACATGTATTTGGTTATAGTGTTCTTGACTATGTATAAATTCATAGGAATGTAGTTGAAGGATTGACATGAATCCACATATTGCCATTGCTGCAACATCATGGACAAGTTGTCTTTCACATTAGAAGAAGCTACTATACTTTCATATCAATAGCTACTATTCTGTCTCAACACAGAGTCAATGATATGAGTTCATGGATGATGGGCTGATTGGTCCTGCAGGATGAGTTGCTGACATCATGCACAGGTTGTCTTTCATATCAAGAGAGGCTATTCTATGCTTTCATTTCATATTTGTGGCTGAAGCAGCTACTCTTACCTTCATATCAATAGCTACTGTTCTGTCTAGCTACTGTCCTGTCTGAAAACAGAGTCAACTTTGATATAAGTTGTTTCAGTGCCACAGTACTGTATGAATGATGGGCTGATTGGTCCTGGCATATATTCTTACTTTCAACAACAAAGTCAGGTTATGATGTAAGCTGATTATGTCTTGAGATAGAACACTAGTTGCCAATATGAAAGCATAGAATAGCCTCTTCTGATATGAAAGCCAACTTGTGCATGATCTCAACAACTTATGATGCAGGAATGGCAACATATAAAGTCACTTCAACTCTTCAATTATATCTCCATGAACCTATGACTATGTTTTGAGATAAGACAGTAGCAATCAATATGAAATGAAAGTATAGAATAGCCTTTTCTGATGGTCAATCCTTCAACCATATTCCTATGAACCTATATATAGTCAATTACATGTCAGAAAAGTGAACAATACAAACATTTGTAGTCTACAGAAGCAGACAACACAATGAAATATGCCTAGTGCAAACTCTTGTAATGGAAAAAGCAGACACTACAGACGTTTGTAGTCTCAAAAAGCAGTGACTACTAACTACTCTGACTTTGTAGTAAAAGTTCAACCTTTGTAGTTCTTGTAGACTATCAGTAGACTTTGTAGTTGAAGTTTGACTTTTGTAGTCCTTTGTGGTCTAGTCTATATCCCACCTTTGTAGTCTTATGTAGTCGATCAGTAAACTTTGTAGTCAACCTTAACACCAGCTTGTAGTCAACTCTAACCCTAACTTTGTAGTCTATAGTCAACCCTAACCCTAACTTGGTGGTGTAAGTCTTAACCCTAGCTTGTGGTCAACCCTAACCCTAGCTTGTGGTCAGCCCTAACCCTAACTTTGTAGAGTCAACCCTAACCCTCACTTGTCAACCCTAACCCTAACTTGATGGTATAAGTCTAACTTTGGTAAACTTTGTAGTCAACCTTAACCCTAGCTTGTAGTGAACACTAATCTAGTGAACCTTAACCCTAACTTGGTAGTCTAATCTAATTGTTGTAGTCTTTTCTACTCTATCAGTAGACTTTGTATTCAACCTTAGCTAACCCTAGCTTGTATTCAACCCTAACCCTAGCTTGTACTCAATAACTTTGTAGTCCATACTGACCTTTGTAGTCTGTCAGTGTCAGTTTCCCTTTTAGGGCATACACCTTCCTTTTTTGGTCATTTTCCCTATGGTACAATAATTGTAGCCCTTTCTTTTAGCTCTCTAAATGTTTTGAAATTATCTTCTTTGGTTTTGTATTCATAGAGAAAAATGCAAAAAAACACAGCACTCAGAACAATCTTTTACATAATATCTCCACAACAGGAGTACTTTAGAATATAATTTGACCAGATTCAGTAAGCTACAGTGTAGGGCTACAACTTTTAATTGGTCATGTGACCAACATTCCATTGGATCGACCCTGATGGGTAGAGACATCTTTATCTTGTTTTTCTTCCATTTTCATCAAACTAGCTGAGATTTCCTTTTGTGAAGTGTACTCTGAAAGCAGTTCCTAGCATTTTCTCAATCTCCAAGCTCATCATTGGAAGCAGCAAGCTCCTTACAGCCCCTCTAGATACTGTAGGCCAAAGCTGCCTAGTCTGGCAGTTGCTACACTCCCTGATCAAAAGTAATGTCACATGATTTTTTGGACAAAGTTGGTGCTATAACACAAGAACCAAACATTTTAAGAACTAAGGTCTGGTGTATGGAACATAGCTAAGGAGGTGTAGATTGTACATACCAAGTTTGGGGGTGAACGAATGAAAACTGAGGATAAGGCAGGGCATTGAGTGTGACAACTTCCAAAAATGGGATGTAACAAAATGGGAAATTCTGAATGACTGCAACCTACTGAAAGCAATTCACAACTTGAGGAAGAGATATTTTGAACACTGGATCTCCCTGCTATTGTTATGAGCTTCATAAAGTCTCTGGGCTAGAAATTTTTATATCCTCCCCTAAAAGGTAAATTTGAACTTATTCTCCCCTTTATGTATTTTTCACTCAATATATTTGTTGGAGTGAGGCAAAATAACTCCCTATTAATGTTTGTGGTGCATATAATACAAAAGGTAGGTAGAAATGTTAAAATGAACATTGCATGATGTCTGTAGAAGTTAATTTCCAGAGTTTTTCTGAAAGTAAACAAGTATCTACAACATTGGTCCTTCTTTTCTGCAAGAAGAAAAAATGCTACCATCCTTTTGAGTTGATCCATGGAGACTCAGGATGTCCTTTAAACAACACCTGCAATATAATATGATAGCAAATAAATTTACACTGGGTATAACTTGAAAAGTCCCCAATAAAAGTACATTTTGCGTAGAGCAATCATCCTGGACCAATCCTTGACATTTTTCTTGGTGAATTGGGGCTGAAAATATTTCACAAGACACTTTTCATATCTAGTAACACTATCCCAAAGAAATAAACAGAGATCCTATTTATACAAGGATCTGAGACCCCCAGACCTTTCTAGGCCTGATTTGGAAATCTCTCTGTCATGCTTCAGTGAGCTTTGTGGGCCATTTGAGAAGCATCTGTGCCCAAAACTCAGGAGATAGGTAGAAGCACTTAACATTGACATTCCAAAACATCTATATTAACTGTAACCCCTTGGAAGCAGGATTTCTGGGAACCATATTGACTATATGTCTCTTAATTTTCATAGTTTTCTAAAGTTTTATTAGCTATTGCATGCTTTATTCCTGTGAATGTGGTCAAATAAGATTATGGAACAGTAATAGTTATGTATATGTACAATACTATGACTTGTGTAAGAGGCCATTGCAAGCATGGCAGGAACAAGTCCTATTTTGCAAGAGTGGTAGTGACCCATTTCTGCTTTCTTTTCGCTTTTTTTCTGGATTTGTAGCTATATTTTTTACAAACTAGTATATCTTTCTATTTGAGTGTCACTCTGGGCTTCAAGCAGAGTACCTCAGTATCATCACCATCAATGAGCAATATTTCTTATTTGGAAGTCTATTTAAACTTGACATCATCACTATTAATCAGCACCATCCTCAATTTTCTCTGATTTCTCTGCCATGTTATGACTATTTTTATTAGCT
>NW_001889893.1:107705-112164 GCF_000143565.1 Laccaria bicolor S238N-H82
GTTCTCATTCATTCATCCCCAGACTTGGTATGTACAATCTACACCTCCTTAGCTATGTTCCATACACCAGACCTTAGTTCTTAAAATGTTTGGTTCTTGTGTTATAGCACCAACTTTGTCCAAAAAATCATGTGACATTACTTTTGATCAGGGAGTGTAGCTGTGATGCTAGGCAACTACCCATAACTACTGGCTTAAACATGTTATATCAGTGCTTGAATATATCTGCAGAGGCTGGAAAAGGTGAAAAAATAGCTCAGAGTTTTTTTATAGAGTAAGGACCCCAGACACTCCTGTGACTCTGGAGGAAAAAATATATACATGACATAAAAAAGATCTGTTCAGAACAAGAGAAAAGATCTTTTGTGTGACAGTGGATAAAAAATAATACATGACAATGAAAAGATCTTTTTGCAGTCAGGGAAAAGATCTTTTAGTGTGACAGTGGACAAAAATAAATACATGACAATGGGATATTAAAAGGATAATTCTGATCATGTGACAGTGGACAAAAATATATACGTGACAGGAAAAAGATCTTTTTGTATGCAGGGAAAGGATCTTTTGGTGTGACAGTGGACAAAAATTAATACGTGACAGGATCATTCTGGAAGGATCTTTTGGTATTCAGGGTCCCAAAAGATCCATCCACCACCTTACTCTTAGCTGGGATCATTTGCCATTTTATCCCAGCTAGTGGTTAGTACTTGGGGGTTGACTGAAGTGCAACATTTATAATAACCCCGATCTATAAATCGGAAAAGATATTGAAGAAGATATTTTAAATTTCTTTCCCAATATATCCGGCCAAGGAAAGGTGTAAAATTTATTAATTTCTACACAATGTTTTCACACTTTATCCACCATTTACATAAGCCAATGCCCGCAGTGTAGGTCTTTGTTTATTATTGGTGAAGATGACTTACCCTTTTTTTAGGGATTGAAGTAATTACTCTTTGCACATGCAAGCCACCAGCACTACAGCTTCTTGAGCAAGGGCTCTTTCCTTCTGCTCCAGTTTCCCCTTCTCTTGCTGTGGACTTGAATATGCTGGAATTTGTGAATGAGCTTTTCGTTAATGCTGCCCCAAATACGACTGCTTGGTGTGAAACTCTTGAGTCATTTTTGGGAAATTGGAGATATAAGTTGGCTGCTCGAGTGAGTTTAACATGCAGTAACTTCTGCATTTTTATTGACATATCTCTAGGATAGTTTGTGTTGTCGCTTTGGAAATGCAATGCAATGGTATGCAACTTTGATTGACTGCAAAAATCTTCGCATTCAAGACTATTTGGATCAAGTAAGACTATCACTTACACAACCTTCTGGTATGGTGTATTCTTTTCTTAATGATTTCCCTCTCTAAGCTGAAGTTCTTTAGATGATAATGAGGGTACATGATCAACTTTTTCTTTTTTTAATTGACATAACACTGATTAATTTGAAGATGTAGAAATGGAAAGTGCTGATGATTTTGAAAACCAATCCCATTCTGCATCACCAGAACCTAAACAGCTTGAAAGGCCAAGTGAGTATTTGCGTGCAAGATGCCCCTTGTGTTTTGGTGGTGAAGACTGGAGCAAACCAGAAGAAAAGTGAGTGATTTTCAAGGTTTCCCATAATAAAACTCAAAAGAAATATTCAGGGTTGATATAATTGCTTGCTTGGATGTGTGCTTCAAGCAGAAGTGCTGTAAGGCTCAGGGTAAGGAACCTCCTGTTCCACGTCAACACCCTGACACTGCCTTTGTTTCTCCGGATGATGTCAAAAGTATGGAAGCTTTAGTTGATGAAGTTTGAACAGTCAAAGACCCAAAAAAATCAACACGCAAAGCTCCAGCAAAACCTGAGTCTCCTGATCTATGTGAACCTGGAATTAAAGTTCCCAATTCTATTCTAAATCTATGTGGGGATTCTTTTAAAGCAGCAGATGACAAACGGGTGAAAGCTAGCACTCAATACTTTTCAGACACTGGTCTGATGGCTTTGCTCTGTCGACATGATCATGTACTATGGCTGGCCAATATGACCTCTGCTGGGGAAAAACAACACTATGCTTTAGTTCTGCTGGATAGATTATTTGATCATTTGCCTTCTACTGCACGTGTTGGAATACTCTATATAATATTGGTTGTCAACTTCATCACAGCTGCATGAAATGGGGGTTTCTCAAAGACTACCATAATGAGCTCATCTGGGCTATTTCAGTCTTTCATGCATATGGGCATCAATGGGCTTGCCAGATCATCTATCATCCAAGAAAGTGTCTTGGCTTTGGTCTCACAGATGGGGAAGGCTGTGAATGATTCTGGAGTTCAATAAAGCTGCTGATTCCTTCTATGAGAGTAACTGGTTACTATAAATGTCTCTATACAATTGATACTCAAGTAAAACATCTGGACCAAAAATCTCTGCTAAATCTTGGGGATTGGTTGCATAGAAAATGGAAAGCAACTATGGAACACAAAGATAAAGCAGGGGGATTACTTGCTGAACTTGAAAGAAAGAATATCACAGAAAATCTATTAAGAGAAGAGTGGGCTGCTCAAGTTAAACAACAGACAAAGCCAAACCCCTGTCAGGCTAAGAATTTGGCTGACAAAACCATTGAAGAAATTTTGGAACTAAAGGAACAGATCCAGTCTTACAAGAGAGAAGTTAATCAATTTGAAAACATGATTCAAAGTGGCAACTATCAAGGAGAGTGGGACTTGGCAGAAGTTAAATTGCAGATTGAAGAACTAAATGAAAAATGCAAAAAAGCTGAGGTAGCTAGGAGAACCAAGCATACATCTCTTAGTGTGGATGGTCACCTCAGTCTTGATCATCTGCTTGGAAACAAATTTCTACAGATCCGAGTGAATGCTCTAGCTTTGAAAAAGAGACTACGAAATTGTCTCCAGCAGCGAAAATTTGAAATTGATGGACTGGAGAGAGCTCACAGAAAAACAACTACAAATGAAAAGAAACTGAGAGAACATTCTCAGTCACAAATTAGATGCAAAGAGCCTGGCATTCAGCAGCTAGCAAAAAAATATAATGACTTGTGTGTACAGTCAATCAAGATGGTAGAAAAAAGGGAGGCACCTCATGGTGCATGGGCACCTCATCTAATTTCCACTGATGTGCTATTCAAACTAGATGTGGATGATGATATTTGGCAGGATGTTGGGCTTGATGAAATGGATCTTGGTATTGATGTGCCAAGATGGTTGGGTGATGAGGGTGTATGGCAAGGAATTAAAGCATTACTTGAGTGGGACAGATGCTGTGAGGAGGATCAGCAAACCTACAGATTACTTGTGGGCTTTTCGTGACTTTTTGTGTCTGACAGCTTGTTGACAAGTCACAAGCTGGGAAAAGCTCGCAAGTCGACAAGTTACTGCAATTGTAGAATTACCTATCATCCTACAACTACATCTATTCTCGTAGAAATCTATGTGCATGATGGTCAGTCTACTGATTAACAAAGTTAGCACAAAATGCGTCAAATGATGGAAATCTTTTGGAAAAGTAGATGAAACAAAAACGGGGCGCAAGGCACAATGGAAACCAACAGTAAATTGTAGACTATCATGCCCGTTTCTTTTGAACTGGGCTGTACAACATACAAGCCAGTCTCTGACAGGACTATCACTTACAAGAGCGCATGAGTGACGATGATTCTCAAAATTGAATGAAAAGAAAAGGGCACACCTAACAATCAAGTAGAGTACAGAAAGCATACGCAAAGTGTTGCTCACTAGTCGAATGGGGTTGTCAGAATCATGTGTAGGGAGTATGACTTTCAAGTGGAGACGGTGTGATATTCCAGTGATGTGTATTGTTGTGTCGTGCTGGACCAAACGGGTTGCAGAATTCACGAGAACAGTCACTGCATGGGTAGGAAGGCATCTGAGGGTGGCAAAAGCATAGTCGGCAAGAGTGGGGAACACAAGCAAAGATAGTGGACATCAAAGCTGCGAAAAAGTGGTTCGACTCGCTTATATAATAAGCAGTAACCAAGTTACGCATGTGCCTGATGCACATCTTTATTCCCGCCCACATTCTCTCCACCCATTCATGAAGACGAATCAATAAGATGTCTACCATGCTCTCTAGGCTGTCACTCCTTTTACCAGTTGGTGAAACAGTTCCTATCACTGGAGTGAGTCAGGCATCGGGAGTGTATGTTCCAGTTAGACCTGAATTTCCAAGACTCTAATGTTTTTTTTTTGTTACAAAGGGAATCACATTAGCCGAAATCCTGAAGATCAATAGCAAAGCCAAGGTCGTGAGGGTGACTCGGAGTGTCAACACAACCTCACCGGAAGCTGTCAGCATCCTCGAACAGGCAGTGAAAGGTGCATTTGGCCATGTCAATATACTCATCAACAATGCTGGGATCGGTGGACAAGGTCTCATCAATCATAACAACGTCAATGAGTGGTGAAGTGACATGGTGCATTGTTCTTTCACTT